>NC_090233.1:25687841-25882841 GCF_024489055.1 Chanodichthys erythropterus
ACTCAAGAGAGACAGAAAAAAAAGAAAAAGGAACAATTATTATAAACGCCTTAATGTTGCTTTTACAGCTACAAAACTACAGGCCAAATACAAAGGCTACAGAGCCAAAGGAGAGTTTCGAAAACAGAAAGAGGCTGGTGAGTAACAGATTTAATACAATTTATATTATTTGATGTACATTACTTAATATTATGACAGTGCATTGTAATATAAAGTATATTTATTATAGCATACATACATGCGCTATTTGCATTTTTATGTGATTCATTTTGGGATTTTTTCCCATCGTTTAGCTACAAAAATTGAGTCGTGTTGGAGAGGAGCGCAGGCGCGCAAAGAGAGAGAGCGCAGAGCCTGGGCTGTCAAAGTCATTAAAAAGTTAGTAATATTAGTTTCTAATATTAATACACTTACCAGGTGTATAACCTTTCACTTAAGAGATGAGATGGCATTCCCATTTTGACATGACGTTTGTCCATGCAGGTTTATTAAAGGCTATATGACAAGACGTGATGCAAAAACTACTGACAACTCTGAATACCTGGCCTTCGTCCGACAGAGCTACCTGAATAGACTCAGAGACAAGTTACCAAAGACCGTCCTGGACAAGACCACATGGCTGACACCTCCTCCAGTCATGACAGAGGTATTCACAAATACTCGGTTACTAAGATCTGAGGAACCCAACGGTTCCACGCCTACAAAAAGTGTTTGAACACTTAAGGCAAGTTTATTTATTTGGACTAAAAGCAAATGTCATACACAATGGAAATTCAAAGTGAATTACATAAAAATCATAAAAATAGTATAAAAAGGTACTTTAAAAAAAATGAAAATAAAAAAGGCTAAAAACAATAAAAAAGGGATAAATTAAAATGAAATAAGGTTTTTAAAGGCATACTTAAAAGCATAAGAAGACTAAGATAAAAAGTGCAGTGTGATCAGTACAATGCAGACACTGCTCAATCAGGGAATGAGCAGCTGAACAGATATTTTAAGCCTGAAGCACTTAAGCCACGCTTAAAATTATGTGCATTTCTTTGCATTAAAAGTGGCATCAGAATAATTGCCACTTGATTTGATATGTTGTTATCTGATCTTAGTGCTTAAGGCAAGACACTACTGGCAAGTAGTTTGTTCACGCACTGTTCAGTTATGACATTTTATCTTACAGTTTTATTCCTATCTATATTCTAAAGGTTTTTACAGAGGGGTTTGCTCATATATAATTTGCCTTATATCCAAAATCCCTTCAGTAAAAACATTTGACTCTAATATGTCAACAAAATGAAATAAGAATTTGAACTTGGCTTTACAATGTTCAGTTTTGTCAAGATTCATCAGGATTAAAATTATGAAAGAATGGCTTAGAGAGCATGAAGAGTTATTTTCACACATGAATTGGCACCTCTGAGTCCAAACCTTAATTTCATTGAAAGTCTTTGGGATGTGCCGGAGGAGACTTTATAGAGTGCTCACCTCTTGCATTGTCAATACAAGATCATCAAAAATTGATGCACATCTTGATGGAAATAACATCACAACATTTATTTTCATCGAGAGGTGCATCATTTTTTGGTCAAGATCTTGTATTGACAATGCAAGAGGTGAGCACTCTATAAAGTCTCCTCCAGCACATCCCAAAAACTTACACTGAGGTTAAGGTCAGAGCCAATTCATGTGTGAAAATGATTCCTCATGCTCCCTCCCAACAATTCTTTAACAATTTGAGCCTGATGAATCTTGTCATCCTGGAATATGGCCATGATACATCTTAATACATGGTTGTTTAAGAAAGGAAAAGCTACACACTCCATCTTTAAGGGTTAAAAGTACTGTTGCCAAACATATAACATGCTAGAAAATAATAACTGTAATAATTTTCTATCCAGAGATGCTAGAAAAACAATAATCACTGTAATAATGATCCATCCATAGACTCTTAAGTATTTGCCTATTAAAATCCAAGCGACTTTTTTTGGGCCGGGCATTGTATTCGTTTCTTTTTTTTTTTTTACCCTGTCTTGCTGTGTCCAAATACTTTTTGAGACTGTATGCATACTTTCATGAACAGGATTTTTTTTTTTTCTGTTGTTTGTAGACCTCAGAGATTCTGCGACAGCTGCACACGCGTATGATGGTGAGGAAGTATGTGCGGGGAATTACACCACAGAAAAAAGCACAGGTCACTATCACTGTTGTCACAGGCTTTTAAAGTACACTTTCAGCCTAATCACCATGTTTATTAACTGGCTAATGATGATGATGATGAGGATTGAATGCTGTATCTTTTCACAGCTGCAACAAAAAGTAGTAACCAGTGCCATCTTTAAGGGAAAGAAGGATAGCTATCCTCCAAGCATCGCTGTTCCTTTTGCGGACACTAGAATCAGTCAGTACAGTTTATTTTACATAAAAAAGCACTTACAGTTTTGCACATATCTTTTGTATGTCTTACACACTTTGTTCCATATACCAGATGAACAAGATATCAATATGAGGGTTCTTCAGACTATACGACATGAACGTATCAAGGTAAATCAAGACTCTTTTGTGAGGCCAAATTGTAATTCAAGAGCCTGTTCTCCATACACCACCTAAGCACATCTCTCTCTCTGCAGTACAGCGTTCCTGTGGTGAAGTATGACAGGAATGGATTTAAACCCAGACAAAGGCAACTTATTCTCACTCAGGCTGCTGTATACCTGGTAGAAGAGGCTAAAATCAAACAGAGAGTGGACTATGTTTCTCTAAAAGGTAGGTCCCGAAGGGAAAAGGATATGTGTAGTAGTAACTTGGTGAAATAAAAGAGCATTACAGAACTTTTAAAGTCGTCTCCTTTTAATTATTTCCGTGTAACATTCCTCAAGCTTCTTACCCAGGCAGTATCACAACTTTGTACCTTATCTACCCATGTTAGTACCTACATTACTAAGGGACTATAATGTACCTCTAAGGTACCAGTATGCATCATTTAGAGGTAGATAAGATACAAAGTGTACCCTTTAAGGGCATATTGTACCCCTAAAAGTATATTTTTTGCACTTTATTTTTGATAGAGACAAGGTCAAGTGTAATATTAAGAAAGTTCTGTAAGTTACACTACTGTTCAAAAGTTTGGGTTCATTATGATTTTGTGTTTTATTGTAACATTTATTTGCAAAGTGCTGAGAATAGAGTCCAGAGTGAATTTTTTTTGTGCACACAGGTGCTTCTGTCAGTAATCTGGGTGACTCTGTTATGATCCTTCATGTTGCTTTCAATGATCCAAAACAGAAGGTGAGCAAGGCTTTACGGGATGTATGTAAACTCTAAATTATTTCACGGTAGAACGTTACAGAAGTTTATGCTAAATTTGCATGTACTAATGTAGTTTCTTTAACCAAGGGGGACATGGTACTTCAGTGTGACCACCTGTTTGAAGCTTTGACCAAACTGGCTATGATTGCAAACAAGCAGAATAACATCAAGGTGGTTCAGGGAAGGTAAGAACACTAACATCACCTAATTTCAAACCTGTAATGTCCATTTGGGCACAGCGTTAACGTCTGATCTTCTCACAGCATAAAGTTTGAGATCCAGGCAGGAAAGGAGAGCGGTGTGGACTTCAGCACTGGCCAAGATCCTATGATTTATAAAGGCAAAAATGGTCATCTGATGGTGGTAAGTAATTACTTCTGTATTTCTGCTTAATTTAACATCATTGTTCCTGTGCTTAAGACACTTTCATTATAAAAAGGTGGCTCCACGGATCAAGTCTCGATGATCTGAAGGAGGTCACCATGTCCCTGTATATTTCATGAGGTAAATCCTTATGGAAGATGATGTCTTTCTCCACCTACCAAAATGTGATACACAACACACACACACACACACACACACACACACACCACTAAGCGCTCATTATATGGAGATTCAAAGCAGCATTGATCACTGGAAGTACAAATGGAAAATTACAGCTACAGGGAAAATAAAGCTATTTTTGTCCAAGTTGTTTAGGTTACGCTTCTTGCGATGACATTTCTTGTAAATTTAACATTTTATTTGGTAATTTCCATGCTTTGTTGTTGAGCCATATTTATAATATTGTTTTATACCTATACATACAAACCACAGAAATAAAAGATGAACTAATGCACAGGTTGGGTCTACAAAATTGTAGAAATCTTTATTTGTGATAACGTGTGTATAAATAATTTTTATGTAAAACCTTTTTTATTCATGTGCACGTCTGTACAAACTTCTCTACAGTATTACAGATGTCATAGTTTTTTTGTTTTTTTAAATACACCTTTAATAAAACTAATGAGCACAAACAATCTGTGATGCTACACGCTGAAGAGAAAGAGCTCGCACTCCTGTATGTCCTGGAGGTTCTTTGACGTTGCCAAGTCTCTGATTACACTCTCATACTTGGTGTCCATTACTCAATTACAGATATACATCCGAACGCTTCTGACTACATCTCAGTTTCTGGTATGTGATCACTTACAAAACCCAGAAGCGTAATTAACTTGATGGAATTTAATACAGTGCAGCAGAAAGGTATTTAATAGCATAATCTGAGTTTACTCTAGTAGTTTACTGATTGTAGCTAAAAGGGCATAGAAAACTTGCTGATTACTTGTTCTGATCATCTAAAAGTGCCACGAGTGAAAGCACCATAACACTATACTGCCCTCTATTGGCCAAACTTATACAGACATCTCAAAAATCCAGCACAGATAATCCTCTGAGTTTAAGCAAGCATAATAAAATGAAAATTGACAGATTAAGAATTTGTATGACACTCTCCTCTAACGAGTGTAAAAATAGGGATTGAATTCTTATAATAACAATAATATCCTCCTTCACTGAATTCTCTGATCACTGTAATCATCCTCAGACATTTTCAAGACCAATGAATCTTGCCTTGAAAATTGATTTGAATTTTGATTTTAAACTCAAAATCAAATCTCAGTAAGACGCACTATCAGCACTGTGAAATCTTGCTCTAACACTTCAATTCAGAGCAACAAAGCAAACAAAAACAATTAATTGGGCATAAACTAAACTCCATGACACAACACGCAAAACAAAAACACTCAAAAAGCACAGTATTAATCTATAAGGCACCAGGAACCCTACAGTCTTCACTCAAACAGAAAAAATAAGGTAAATGATGATAAAATGGACGAAAATACTAGGGCTGACAGCTCAATTCTGATAATATTCTTTAGCTGCAAATCTACAATTAATTGACAGTTTAGCTGATCAACTTGATATTTTTGGTGGAATTTGCTTTATGAATAGCAAATAGGGCAAAACGTTAAGGGAATGTCATGAATGCAGTAAAACTACCCATCTGTTGTGCACTTCTGTTCACATTAACACCATCTCATAACTTTTTAGTTAGGTCCTCAAATGCACAACTGACGTTTGAGGTCAACGCTGCACTGCCCTATATGCTATATTCATATAACATTATCAAAACAAGCTTTTTTTAAGAGTATCCCTTTGTCTCTCTGAGGAAGCAGACTTGGTATAAACTTAACTGACATGTCCGTGTGCAAATAGAGGGGCGTAACTGAAGCGCTGGTAGTTGTTAAGGCACTAAAAAAATTGGAGAAACTGCAGGGTCACTGGTGGTGGTGAGTTCGGTCATCGGGCCGCTTGATATGGATCCTGCGCACTCTTTCAATGCGCTCCCTCTCTTCATCCTCGTCAATGTGGTGGGAACGACCCGCAGCACCCCCTGTGGCTTCCAGAAGTGCATTGTCAGGTCCGCGGCCATCTTGAGACTCATAGAGCAAGATGTTGAGGGTCTCTTCATAGATGCGAGCCTCTGGGAACTCAACCTGTGATGGAGGGAAGCATTAAAAAAGGTGAGTGACAAACCTAACAGGAGCATTAAGGACAAGCTTTTAGGACAGCCTTTTTCCTGAACATTAATAAAAACAGGTTTTCTGCAGTTTTATGAGGGTAAAACCTTTTTAGGACCAATTATGAATATGTTCTCTAAATTTACATGTCTAGGAAGCACACAATGAGTTGTATTGAAAATACAATTTCCAACAGATCTCCATTACTTTTTAATTTATTTTACCCCCCAAAAAAAGCTCAAGGCTTGAATACCTCTACTCCAAACCGCTAGAATATGGAAATAACTTACTGTACCTTCTGATCACACTGCAAAAAAATAAATGTTCTTCCTCAGTATTATCTTGTTTTCGAGTGCAAATGTCTAAAGATTCTTAAATTAATAGGTTCAATCAACTCAATGCAAAAAGAAAAGTTTTCATACTCCACTTACAGATATCTGTAGGAAGATATTCATTTTTGCAGTGCATACAACATTTAATGCCATGACTTTATTCATTTAAGACTTTCTGCTCCAATTAAAGCCCTTAATTTGTGGAAGGGCAGACTTTTTAAAACTTTGTTTTTTTTAAAACTTTTAAAACTTACCTTTGTCTGCTTCTTCTCAGTAGCGTAGACTATTGAGGTGCAGCACACCTCTGCAATCTTCCTGCCCTGGCCGTAAAAAGACCAGCAACAAATCTCATCGCCGATCACATCCTTGATGAAGAGCACTCGGCCGTTGAACCTCAGAGACAGCTTGTCAAACAGCTCGATGTTCTTCAACATGTTGTCATCAGAGTTGCTACAAAGAGAAAGAGCAAATCGATCAGGTGAAAGCTCAACAGTATGCTTCCCAACAACCCAAACCTTGTGAGAAATTCAACTAATTTTACCTTGTATACGAATATTTATTGTTGCTCCTGTTGTACAGCAGTTTAACTGTAGGCTGCAAACACAGAAAGAAAAGTCAAGGTTCTGTTCTGGGCATAAGCGAATAGAATTTCTTTAAGACTGACATGGTTGTGAAGCATTTCTACCTTATTAGCAGTAGCTATGAGCCTCTGTTCCTCCTTAGACGATGTCACCAGTGGAACTTTACAGAATGGTTCATATGCATCTTTGTTCTGAAAAGGTTTGTAAAATATAATTTCTCAAAATTGCTCAAAATTAAAATGTATATTTTCTTGAACATGGAATATGTTAGTTCACCCAAAAATGAAAATTCTGTCATCATTTACTTACCTTCGTGTCGTTCTTCAAAACACAAATTAAGATGTTTTTATTGAATTCGGAGAGATTTTTGGTCAATTACACAAAAAATGTAACACTTTAAAAAGGTTAATCAGTTTAAACAGTCTTTTTAAGAGACATGATCGCATTAAATGATAAACATATTTAATTTAGGCTTTTATTCACATAAAAACCTTGACAGAAGTTGACACACATACATGGATCCCATCAAAATAAGATAAGGAAGCTAAAACATGCTCACTTGGAACAGAAATATCTCAGGTTTAATTAAAAATACCTTCACTTGTGTTCCAAAGATGAACTAAATCTTTCGACTTGAGCGCGAGTACATGATGCCATTTTAATTTTTTGGGTGAAGCATCTGTAGCCAGTACTCTACCTGTAATGCTGCCTGACACTCATCCACCAGGCCCTGCACCAGGTAATACTTTGCCTCTGCCAGTAACTCCTCCGTCTCCCTCCGGCTCTCAGGTAACGGGACGACTCCGTCCCTGAGGTAGTTCAGGATGGTCCCAAAGTGCTTCCCACACCTGTCTATCAGAATCCAGCCTGGAGAAAGATCAGAGGTGAAAAGTGAGACTTTGCAGAACCTCACATTTGCATCCATATGCTTCATCAATCTACCTGAATACTTCCTCAGCAGCTGTTACAGTACCTTCACTATCCGTGAGGACCTCCATGCGGCCACTGAACATGGCCTTCAGCATGGTGTCCTGCTTGGTCAGGGTCTGCATGGTGGTGTAGTACAGTGCTCCCCCGACATTAAGCTTTACGTATTTGGAACTGGGACTGGACCCTTTAAAGGAGGTGGTCCGTGTTGTAGCTGCCGGCACAGCCGAGCTCACCACACTTTCTCCTGACATCTCTTCCTGAAAATCAGACAGGGATGGGAATGAATGGTGATGAAGGACACACATAAACTAACATTCAGTTTCTCTCAGGGGATTAATAACATTGAAATCTATATTGCAAACACACACACACACACACACACCACACTATCATTCTTTAGAGTGTTTATGAAATGGGTATGAACACAGTGAGGGACAATGTGAAATTTCTTTAGATGATGAATCAAAACGTTGCCTAAATGTCAAACATTTAAAAAAAAAAAGTTATGGACGTGTTTAAAAGTTTTAGGGAGCGGTGCATATCACTTCACATATTCCTTTAAGGACCTTAAATGTAACACACGAACAATTAATTCATTGTAAACCACTGAGGCATGTTAAATTATCTATCATTCAGTGAGAAAAGAGGTTCACCGCACAACGAGACTGGTTTAATGACGTCACAACAAAACCTGTTGGGATTTTTCACTTAAACCCAGTAGATTTGAGTCATGTCGTTCCATTTGATGGTGTATATACATGATTCGTAACTGAATACGAAAAAGATAAATCGTTTAATTTAAAGTTACTCATAGGAAACCGTTGACTAGATGAGCGAAAAAGCTAAATTAGCACACTAGCTTGTTATCTCTATTTCTTTTAGAAAAACACGAAAATACCGGTGAAAATCTAATAACTACACGCCAAAATAAATAGTAATTCAAATATACTCCAGCAGAAGCGGATAAATTAGGTGAAACATCAGACAAATATCATTACTTACCATAGAAATCCCCCCGATTCTTTCGGGCCTCTTGGAACGGGTCTGGAATTAGATCACTTCCGGTCGCAACCCAGACTCGTGCACGAGGCTGCAGGTCACGCGCTTACAGGCACTACTCGGGCCAAATAATAAATGATCGCAATTTTAATTACAGTAGATAGGAAGTAACTCCACCTGTTCAGCCTCCTGTTATTTAATGTTCACACTTTCTGTGACTGTACATGAACGCTTGTATGTGAGTGTTGAGGATTCACAACAAAACAAAGAACATTTAAAGGAACAGATAAGGTTTTAGATGTCATTGTTTTGGACATGAAACCAGAATTTTTCCTAACGCTGTCATGAAGTGGAAACATGATTATCCTTCTCTTTTTTTCAGTAACTGTGTGGTCAGACTTTTAAAAAACATGTAATTCCTAATAAAAACTCACTTAATAAATAAATATTATCCCTGTAATTTCTTTTGTAATATATTTAAAGAAGGGGTTTCCCCATTTTTATTATTTTTTTGAAACAATGATCTTGTTTATGGAATGTAATACTGGTTGGAGATAGACAATATAATTCAAATCTTATTTTATTTGGGAAATATCATATATACAAAGCAAAATACAAGTCAACTGTACCAAATGTAGATTGTTTTCCAATGAGTTTTTTCACTGATGTTTTAAATTACTCTTTAATCGATAAAGAACAATCATAAAGTTGTTAAGACAATTGATGTATTAGATGTATGGCTGACTTTTGATATAAGATGAAAAAGATTTGATTTTTCTGTTTCGGTTTATATGGATTTATATTTTATGACTGTCTGCCTCTACTGCAAATTTAATACAAACAAACAAACAAACACACAACATAAACAGCTTTCGGATGCAGCCCAAATACATCACAAAGGGTTCCGCGAAATCTTCCACAAAGGGTTAGTACAAAAAACAGCTCCCTGCTGATCTAATTCTCAAATTACTCGTTAAATGTTTAAAATAATAAAGTGTAATATCGCTTTAACAATGAATCGACATCAGTGCACTACGACGATTAAGAAGTATGATCCATATTTCTTGTGAAAGTGGATTGTCATGACAAAAATGTTCCTCCGGAAGGATTACGAGGTTACACCGTTAATGGATTAGAGCTGCGGTGTTTGGGTCGCTCTTTTGTTTACACCAGTTTTCCATTTATTCTCAAACGCTCAGGTAAATGAAACCTTTGTTTATAACGTAAATACTTTCTTTACATTTCATTTGAAACACGTTTATCAAGTGACATCATTTCCCAAGCGTTGCCAGCTCGCTGAATGTTGCAACTGTGTTAGTGTTTGCTAGCTGGATAGCTAGTGTGAATGTTATTGTCTCTGTGGTTTCATTTAATTCACTTGAACTGCGTTGTGTTTTTTTGTTCAAATCTTCTACTAATTTAAACCTTTAGTGTGAACATTGTTTCAGTTGAGTGCTTATCCTGTCGTGTAAGCAAACTGACAGCAATGTTTCGAGTAAATGATAAGGACTCTACTCAGTTTTGGTCTGATAATTCTGTCAGATACTCTTTGATTTCACTTTCTGCTTTGTGATCTGATTGATGTGTCAAGTAAAATCTCCCATATGTTTATAACATATTTCCAGAGTACTTATTAATCAAAATCATGTTATTTATTTTAATTCTTCGACTCATGACTTGCATGTCTAAATCAATGGATCTTTTGTACTGTAAAGTACTATTAATTTTCTTAAATAAAAGTTATTAAAGCAAATTACTCTTCTCTTCTGTAGAGTCCAATGGATCTGCAGAACAACACCTGTGAATATGTGATAGTATTCATGTGACTTGTGGAAGCAGAAGCATTACCAGTCACTACATTAGGGAAAGGTAATTGAGTGTGTGTGTGTGTGTGTGTGTGTGTGTGTTTGTGTGTGTGTTTATGTCTCATTTACAATTTAAAATTGTAAATGAGACAATTTTCTTTATTAATTTACCATGCTTTGAATATAAATGAATCTAATTTTACACTTATGTACTGGCATGCATAGCTTCTGACTTTTTTTTTGCTCTCAGCCATGATGTAGGTTTTTGTTCCTGGCCATGACATTTTAAAGTTTAATCCACAGTTTAGAGTGAAATCATGTTCACCGCTACCCAAACGTCCAAATCTCAATTCCTGGATAAAGCCAGGATAGCACGGGAGGAACGGAAAGGTTATAAGGAGAAAGAGAGAGCTGCCACTCAAATCCAGGCTCTGGTCAGAAGATTCCTCTGCCGTTGCAGGTTGCAAAGAGAAATCAGGTTAGGGCTGACATGAACTGTTTTTTACAATAGTTGTAACCGTTCTAGACAGTCACATGCCTTTGCTGACTTTCTTGGCTTAAGATAAAAAAGTAAAAACGAGGAGTGAAACCTCACAGAGGAAAATTAAAACTGTAGAATTCAGTATTAAAGTATTTATTTCAGTATTAAGTTGTTTGAATGTTATTGTGTTGAATAATGTGAATACTATTTAAAAATAGCTTGGTTTATTTGAGCCAGTGTATTGTGTGATTGTTAATATCCTAATTATAGTCTTTATTAATTAATTTAAATAATATTTTATGCTTTTATGATTTTGATTATTTTCTTTTTTTATTAACATTTCTAAATAGTTTTAGACTATTGAATAGATTTTTTTCACTTTTTGTTTCAGGAAAGAGGTTGATGACTTTATTGCAGTCAGTGATGCAGGTTCAACAAAAAGAAATGCATTATCCATCTTCAAAATTGCTAGAAAATTGTTATTTATATTGAGCAAGGAAGATAAGTTGGTAAGCGTCACAATTCTTTTTAAAATTTAGATTGTTTAGTTATGATTTCTTTATTTAGGTGAACAATTACATTTTATTTACACTTTTTTTGTGAATATTATTAATGATGGCATTGTTTTTTTTCTCTTAAACAGAGATTTGAGAAGTTGTGTAGAATCATACTAAGTAGCATGGATGTTGAGAATGAACCTAAAGTAAGTCTTAAAGGGTTAGTTCACCCACAAATGATAATAATGTCATTAATTACTCAACCTCATGTCGTTCCACACTTGTAAGACCTTTGTTCATCTTCAGAACACAAATTAAGATATTTTTGATGAAATCTGATGGCTCAGTGAGGCCTGCATAGACAGCAATAGCACCGAACTTCTCAAGATCCAGAAAGGTACTCAAAACATATTCAAAACAGTTCATGTGGGTTCAGTGGTTGAACCTTAATATCACTAGATAGTGTTGAAAAGTCGTTATTTTGGGGTTTTTTTGGTGCACAGAAAGTATTCTCGTCACTTTATAATATTAAGGTTGAACTACTGTAGTCACATGAACTGTTTTGAATATGTTTTTAGTACCTTTCTAGATCTTGAGAAGTTCGGTGGCATTAGCCATCAGATTTCATCAAAAATATTTTAATTTGTGTTCTGAAGATGAACAAAGGTCTTACGGGTGTGGAATGACAGTGAGTAATTAATGACATTATTTTCATTTTTGGGTGAACTAACCCTTCAACCAATCAGTGAGTACAACATCTTATATCCTATCTTAACTTATATTAGTTCCACGTTTTTGCATTGTCGTGACAAGCTATTGTTTTTCTAGGTATGGTATGTATCTCTGGCCCTTTCAAAAGATCTCACCATCCCCTGGCTGAAACAGATCAAAGATGTTCTTTGGGTTTCCTGTGAATTTCTGAAAAAACTGAAGGTAATATTACTGCTTTATGATCAGTGCTTTATCTTTTTGAATTAATCATCATTAAGGTTCCATACTGGCAATTCTGAGTCCAAAGCTGTTCATTTTTGAGTCTGTCAGTTATCTGTACATACAGGTCAGGAAGTGCTTCTTGATGAATGCTTATTTCCTGTGTTCCATTTTTCTCTGCAGCCTGACATACTGCAAGATAATAAATTGGTGACACTGCACCTGACAATGCTGATAACGTTCACTGACACATCGACATGGAAAATCATCCGAGGAAAGGGTTCGTGTCACATAATAAGAGCTCATAAGATGATTTGCAGGCTAAAATATGTAGAACCCTACTATAATTTCCTGTCTTTTTTAAAGGGGAGGCCCTCAAGCCTGCTTTAAACAGGATTTGTGAGAACATCATGGGACATCTCAATCAGAAGGGATTCTACTCTGTTCTTCAGGTACTGCTCATACAAACAGCCAATCAGAATCTTTGTTTTGTCTGTAAAAATAACATTTCTTATTATCAATGTTCAAATCAATTATGCTCAATTGTTGAAGCGATGATACAATTCTTCCAGGATGCTTTAATTAATAGAAAGTTCAAAAGAACAGTGTTTATTTGAAATGGAAATCTTTTGTTACAATGTTAAATTCTTTACTGTCACTTTTAATCAATTTAATGCATTCTTCCTGAATGAAAAGTATTAATTTCATTACTGACCCCAAAATTTGAGAAGTGTATATGCAATTAATTCAAACACTTATTCAGCAAATTGTTATCTGATTAAAAAAAAAAAAATCTAGCTTAAACTTAGAGTTTGAGCTTCAAACATTTTGACATTAGAAGCATCTTTGCATTTTGCAGATTCTACTTACAAATGGATTGGCAAGATCCAGACCTTCCCTTTCCAAAGGAACCCTCACAGCCATTTTTACGCTGTCACTCAGGTCGGTTGCCATGAGAACTGGGTTTGCTCTCTGAGACATCTCTCGGTCTGATTACATCAGTAGCTCTATTTCTGTGAAGTTGCAGATAATGTGATGAGCTTTTGGTCCTTGTGTGTTTCAGGCCAGTTGTCGCTGCACATTTCTCAGACAACCTGCTGAGGTCTTTCCTCCTTCACATCATGTCTGTTCCGGCGTTCATCTCGCACCTCAACACACTCACTCCAGATGTAAGAAACAAACACATACAAAAGGATAAAAACACCTCATTCACATACACATCTTAAAGATCTTCAAATTAATCTGAATTTGTGCTCCTTGCAGTGTATGGTCACCATGCAGACCCATGACCTCTTTCGCAAGTTTGTCTTGTTTTTAAGCCGAGAGGAGCAGTGTTTGGATATCTGTGTGTGTCTGGAGGGAAGCCACACTCTGTGCTTACTAGGTAAGCATGTGTGCTTTATACACACTTTTTGGAGTGTGTATTCGATATTGAAAACAATGGTGGACCTGTGAATAGAGAGCTAAGAATCAATGTGCTTGTACTGCTGGGCTATCTTCGCTCTTAGTTTGTAAATCCCATTTCTCTCATATCTTTTATGTTTTGTTTACAGGTAACCTCATTCAGCTGGGATACTTTAATGTAAAAGTTCTAGAGCAGGAAGCTGGTCACTTTGTCAAGGATCTGACAGATATGTTGTCATACTGTCAGAGATATGTGTCTCAGAAGAAATCCAATCTCACACACTGGCACCCAGTGTTGGGCTGGTTCTCTCAGACTGTTGACTATGGGTATGTCAATGTTATATTGACAAAATTAAGCACATTGTTTCTGGATTTCTCTGTTGTGCCATTGTATTAAGACATCTTTCACGTTGTCTCTCTCTCTTTGCTGTCTCTCCAGGCTTAATGAGTCTATGCCGTTGGTAACAAAACAGTTACAGTGTTTGTGGGGAGTTCCAGTGATCTGCACTCTCTTCTGTGACGTTCTCAGCAAAAAGCTAGAAACGCAAGATCCCACACCACCACCCCTTCCTCAGTCAAGCTCATTACAGAATAACCTGCCTGTCAAAAGTGAGAAACACATCATTTTAAACAATAAAGTTTAAAACATTTCTTTCTTTTTTTTTAACCAGACTAATAGAACATAACTTGAGTAAATGATTACACATGGACTGAGTCTGTAATGATTATCGTTAAAGCACACTCAAGGATGTTGTCTCAGTATCCGAAAACCACTTATACATTTTTTTTTTCTGCCATATTTCTGACCACTTTTTTTGTACTAACTCTAAAAAAGTTCTCATCTACTGGGGCTAGGACCCACTAGGGGGCCTCAGCACACTTTCAAGGGGTTCACAGGATGGCTTAAAATTATTTAAGATTAGACAAAAAAGGTTTAAAATATGCTAAAACGGCTTTAAATAAAAATATAAACTGAAATTCTATTTCTTATTTTAGGTCATTCCATTCAAAACTTCATTTCCTTAAAAAAATGTAAGCACCAGGATTATCATGATCTTGGATAACCTGGATATACTGTATGAGAGAATTAAATTAACAAATTTATATAAATTTGGTCAAGCTCTATAATATTTTTGATTGGTACAAATAGCGGTTTGTGCTTTAAAAAAAAAATTTCAAACTAGAAAAGTCTTGTAAATTAATTGGTAGGGGTGTGATTAGACAGGTAGCTCACAATACGTGACGAGACTCGAGATTGAGTTCACGAGACGAGACAAGATTTTTACACACTATTTTTAAGAAATCCTCAATGGCGAAATACATGACTAGAAAAAATATTCTGCAGGTTCATTTGAAATGTTTTAACTAATCATTTTGTAATGAATGTCATTTCAGTTCTACTTTCTGAGTATGAATTATCATATGCAGTAAAAGACAACAATACTCAAACACTGTAAAAGGTTTTGCCACAAACTCAACTGACTGTTGAGTTTGTCTCTTCAGACCTTACTGTACATGATTTATGAGCTTCCACAACTTTTGACCTCCTACCTGAACTCCTTTCCACAAACTGATCATAGAAATAAAAACAGTATAAATAAAAATGGTAACACTTTACAATAAGGTCTCATTTATTAACATTAATGTATTAACCAACATCAGCTAACAATGAGCAATATCTTTGCTACAGTATTTATTAATCTTTGTTTATGTTAGTTAATAAAAATAGTCATTCATTGTTAGTTCATGATAGTTCACAGTGCATTAACTAATGTTAACAAATGAAACCTTATTGTTTGTGCTTAATAAGATTAAGAGAAAACTGTTATTCATTTTTATGGTAACATTTTGAGATTATGGTTGTACTTTATTGTACTCTCTCAATATTCAAAGTGCAAATAAGACCAACATTTTTCTTTGACAAAGAGCTGAGAGATGGTTACAACTACACTGCCCAGCCTAAAATAGCTTTCATATTGAGAGATATTTGTATTCATCAGGGAGCCGCTTTCAAAATGCGGGATATTGAAATCGCGTTTGAATGCGCACTCGCGTTTACTTTCACTTTCTCGATCGCACGTACTCTGTGAATATGGAGTGGCGGCGACCGTTATCCAACTGAATTAAATGCTTTTTATTTAAATACAAAGCAAAACGATAGTTGAGGCGTAATGTAAACATAGCGGTGGCATATTCTTTCCTAATCATCCTAACACTCTGTCATGGCAACATCATAAGACTACTTTTCACCTCGACAAGAAATCTCATCACACCCCTATTAAGTGGTAATAAAAACTGTAAGACATGAAGAGTATTCAGTTATTTTGATTATGTAAATTAATTATTTATAATAATTGTATTTATTTATTTTAATATAACCACTCCTTTTTGTTTTAAACAAAGGATAAAAAGTAAACAGTGTGATTGCTTGTGTCATCAAGACTGTATTCATCCTGTTTTCACTGAGGATCCTTTGTTAAACTCTCTTCATGGTTAGATCTGTTCAAGAGAGCGTTCCAAAAGTCTGCATCTGTGCGGAACATCCTGAAACCGGTCGGGGGAAAGCGTGTGGATTCAGCTGAGGTCCAGAAGGTGTGCAGTATTTGTGTGTTGTATCAGACGGCTCTCACCACACTCACACAAATCCGCCTGCAGATTCTCACAGGTACTTTTCATATGAAACCATTTATGTAGTCAGTGCTGTTTACACACATGTACTCAAGCAAACACTTCAGTTTTATCTCTTAGTAATGTATTCTGTTAAAGTCAGAAGTTAATGCACATGCAGTTTGAGTACAGCTCACCTTGTTTCCAGATCCTGGAAAAACTGTTTATGCTTTTATCAGACACTTCTGCAGAAAAATAGTTGTTTGTAGGGTAGGGTAGGTCCAAGACCACTGTAGTATTGGCAAGTAAAACAAAACATTCTTGGTCTTTTAAATATTTAAAGGTGCTCTAACTGATCCTGGGTGTAGTAACTTCCTGTTGACGTTCAAAGTGTTGTCAAACAAAACAGAGGCTAGCTAGACCCTCCCTCCTCCTCCTCCCCCTCCCCTCCGTGCTTCCTGAAACAGTCATGAACGCGCATTTAAAATCTTTCTTGTCGGTTATTGGCTAGAGCATGTTTATTATGTTTCGTGGTCCAGGCTGCACCAGTTTGTTTTTATTGCCGTTTTCGGAGCTTGTGGCGACTACAGAGACCGCGTTTTTTTACAGTGTGTTCAGGGAACAGGCAGCTAACGGATAGTGAGGAGATGTTTGCTGTATGTGACCAAAAATGTTTTTGCCTAAAAACGCGTGACATCACTTAGAGCACCTTTAATGTCAAAATAAATTAGATTGATATTATTGTTAATCTTGATTTCATGGTTTCTAATTAAACTCTGTTTCCAGGACTGACATATCTGGATGAACTGCTGCCCAAGCTGTGGGCATTTATCTGTGAGCTTGGCCCTCAGGGAGGACTACGACTCTTCATGGAGTGTCTCAATAATGACACGGAAGAGTCCAAACAGCTCCTGGCCATGCTGATGCTCTTCTGTGACTGTTCCAGACATCTCATCACGTAAGAGTTGTATAGTTCACTGGTGACAGTGCTTCTACTTTGCATTTATTCTATTTAATTTAATTTTTTTTTTTTTTTTTATTCAATTATTTTTACTATATATATGTGTGTGTGTGTGTGTGTGTGTGAATGTGCATGTTGTTCTGTGAATTATATTACAGGATTCTGGATGACATAGAGGTGTATGAGGAACAGATTTCTTTTAAAATGGAAGAGCTAGTCACCATCTCCTCTTTTCTCAACACATTTGTGTACAAGATGATCTGGGATGGTATTTTAGGTAAGCAAGTATTATTTAGCCCATGTGTTTGTTTTTGCAACAATGTACCTTTTATGTTTATGCTTTCTTTTGTCCAGTCTTTTTCTCCACTCATTTCTTGTGGTTGCAGTTTCATTTTGATAAACCACAGTTGTTTTGAGCCATCTGCATATGGAGCCAGTGATAATGTGCTTTCTGTAGTGACTGTGGTCATTAATTTGTTTCAGAGAATGCCAAAGGGGAGAAGTTGGACTTATTCCACAGTGTTCATGGCTGGCTGATGGTTCTGTATGAGCGGGACTGTCGCAGGAGATTCACGCCTGAAGATCACTGGCTCCGCAAGTGTGTCACTCTTACATATCACTGAGCCAGATTACTCTCTGGTTTTACTTTAGAGTTGGGGTTAGGGACCATTCAAATCAAATTGCTGAGATTATTATTCTCATGTAGGGGAAAAAATAAATGCACCGGCCAACAAATTAGGTCTCATTTCCTTTTTATTTTCTCTGCATGTCTAATACAGAGACCTGAAGCCCAGCCTGTTGTTCCAGGAGCTGGAGAAAGGCAAAAGAAGAGCACAGCTGCTACTTCAATACATTCCTCATGTCATCCCACACAAAAATGTGAGAACCAAAATTGCTAATGTTCATCAGTGCCTCAGTGGATTGGATCATACAAACATTCAATTTCCATTTCCTGAGACCGAGAATCCAATTTAGATTGACCAAATAATATTTTTTTTTAAACAAAACATGTGAAATTTACAGATGTGTTTTTTTCACAGAGGGTGCTGCTGTTCCGGAACATTGTGACAAAAGAGAAAGAGACTCTAGGATTGGTGGAAACAAGCTCCGCCTCTCCCCATGTGACCCATATAACCATTCGACGCTCACGCATGTTGGAGGTAATGGATGCTTTGTCATTCATTTGATGGACTAAAACATACACAATGCCTAGATGACATGTTTTATGCCTATTAGCTTTCCTGTAGCTCAAATAGTAGAGCATGGCACCAAGGTCATGGGTTCGTTTCCCAGGGAACGGATGAACTAATAAAATGTATACCTTGAATGCAATGTGAGTCGCTTTGGATGAAAGTGTCTGCCAAATGTATACATGTAAATGCAGGATGATAATAATGATAATAGTAATAATCTCTTTCTGTTTGTTACTCTTCATAGGATGGTTATGATCAGCTGCGGCGTCTACCTGTCAATTCCATTAAAGGAGTGATCCGAGTTAAGTTTGTGAATGATTTAGGAGTGGATGAGGCTGGAATTGACCAGGATGGTGTGTTTAAAGAGTTTTTAGAAGAGATCATCAAGAAGGTTTTCAACCCAGCGCTCAATCTATTTAAGGTACACACTGCTCTCTCTTAGGCCAAACGACTGCGAGCAGTTCACCCAAACGATCCTTATAAGACCTTCCTTACTTCACCAATAAACCTCCACTTCATATTTTTTCTCTCTCTTTCAGACCACAAGTGGGAATGAGAGATTATACCCCTCCCCAACCTCCAGCATCCATGAGAACCACCTTCAGCTGTTTGAATTTGTTGGAAAGATGCTGGGAAAGGCCATGTATGAAGGCATTGTGGTGGACGTGCCTTTTGCCTCTTTTTTCCTCAGTCAGGTTCTAGGTCATCATCACAGCACTTTCTACAGCTCGATAGATGAGCTGCCCTCCCTCGACTCAGAGTTCTACAAAAACCTCACCTCTATCAAGGTCAGTGCCAACGTGACTATTGTAGTAGGGCTGGGAAAATAAAAAATAAAATTTCTTGCAAATCGAGAAATGATTCTTGATCGATTCTGAGATTTTCCAAACGAATCGCGATTCTCTCTCAAATCGGTTCAGAGCTTAGTTTTTAACAGCAGATGGCACTGCGTGCTTTAGAAACAGCCATACTCTGCTTGCTTCCAATTCCTTACACACACCACTTGAACCTTCTATAAAATAATTATTCATGAAGTTCGAAAAGGTTGAAGTGAATTACAAGGGTATTTCCAGTGGTCTGTTTACATTAATCTTGCATCATAAAAGCATTCTGAGATGCAAGTACATTCTCAGACTCAGCCGAAAACATGAGCACTCTTCTTCGTGAGCATTTGAGCTTGCTGTTAAAAACTAGCCTAGAGCGTCATCTGCTGTTAAAAACTAAGCTCAGAATCGATTCGAGAGAGAATCACCAAGCATTCTGAAAATCTCAAAATTGATCCACGAATCGAGAAGCATCAATTTATTGTTGCAGCCCTATATTATAGTATTTGTACAGTTTGGAAAATGCTTGATTTTAACCATTATGTTTTCAAGGTTTGAAACGTGATTAGATTTTGAATATCACCCTTGAAATTGCTTGATGTCCAGTGTGATTTAAAATAAAAGTGATGAATGAATAATTAACTAAAAGTGATGAATGAAAAATTAATAAAAGTGATAAATGAAAAATAAATGAATGAAAAATTAACTTTATTACATATCAAGTAGTTGAACCCTTGCACATCATGAGCCTCATTGCTTTAATGTCACGTGAGCACATAAAAGTATGTGTGAAAGGTGGCCAAAAATCACATTGACATCACATCACATCACAATTACTTTAATGTTACCCAAATATACACTATGGTGAACAGCTGCAGCAGTAGTGGTTCCCGAAATCTGTTACTCTTAAATACCGTTAATCTACCGTTAATAATATTGTATCTGTTATAGAACTCCTTATAAATGAAAATGTGAAGATTTCAAGGTGAAATTGATACATTTTTAAACAGCAGAATGATATCGCAGCAGTTTTCTTTCAGCCCGACTCATTCAGATTCAGGATTTGATTCATATTTGTTTTGCTCTTGGTGTAAAAGGACCATTCGATTTGAGATTTGTTTAGCTTTTTCACATCGCCTTTGGTTTTTAAATATTTAATTTTCTAAATATTTTACAATGGATTTATTCAGTGTGTGTGTGTGTGTGTGTGTGTAGATCCGTATATTTATATATATAAATATATATATACATATATATATATATATATATATATATATATATATATATATATATATATATATATATATATATATATATATATATATTCTTTAATATTTTCATTAAAAAAATTAAAGTACATTTATATCACTTCTTTTGTGTTGTTCTCCTCCCATTAAATTATGGAAAATAAAAACGTTTCTCACTGTAAGTGTAGTAATATCCATGACTGTGTATTAATTTGATTTTTCAGCGTTACGATGGGGACGTCAGTGATCTGGGTCTGACTTTATCCTATGATGAAGAGGTGATGGGGCAGGTAAGCAACTTTTTTGTCAGCTGAACCTACTTTGTTGGTTCTTGTGACACTATTGGCTTTCCTTGTCCTCTCTTATACTATTTTCCTTTCTTTGTCTCTTCACAGTTAGTCTGTCATGAGCTAATTCCTGGTGGAAAGACTATGCCTGTCACTAATGAAAACAAGTGAGTCCATTTTGTCTCTTCAGTCAAGTGTAAATGAAATTTTTGTGGCAGAGCTGCCTCCTATTCACATTCAATACAATAAGGAGAAATGACCCGATGAAAAAACAAATTAGTATTGGAAGCAGAGCGGTTCAAAAAGCAATTAGGGATTTGCTGCCACAGACAAATGCTTAACTTCTCTGCAAGCTTAGAATAGGACAGAATAAAAGAATGTTTTGTCATTAACCCCCCTTCCACCCTTCAGGATCAGCTACATCCACCTGATGGCCCACTTCCGCATGCACACTCAGATCAAGGAGCAGACCGCAGCATTCATCAGGGGCTTCCGCAGCATCATCAACCCAGAGTGGCTGCACATGTTCTCCACCCCTGAAGTCCAGAGGCTCATCTCTGGAGACAACGCTGAGATAGACCTGGATGATCTCAAGTAAACCTGCAGTTTTTAACTCTGGCCTTGAAGGGTTTTGCTTATCAGTTTGCTGATTTGTAATACAAACTAAGAGTGATGCACTGCATTAAACCTAAATTGCTCTCTATAGTCGACAAGGCTGGAAGCATCTAATGCATCACACCTTCAGTGCACAGACACCCCTTTTTTATTTTTGATTGCCTGTATTGCTAGGCAATGAAATTTGGTCTGAAATAGGGCTGTCACAATATCAGATTTTCACTACACAATTATTGTGGCCAAAAGGCTTCACAATAATGATATTATTTAGTCTCTTTTTGGCCCATGAATCTCACTCAAAATAATAAAAAAAAAGTGTAGGGAGGTAAAGAGAGAGTTCGTAACCATAACTGTACAAAACCGTACAGAAATACGGTTGGCCAGCATTTCCTGAACACTGGGTCATGTAACACCTTGTTGTTGTTGTTTTTTACGGAACAACTCCCTCACTGGCAAGTTAACTTTTATCTTGTATATGTAGAGTGTCTTGATTTCATCTGTTATCTCCTCTGATGTGATTTTGTGTGGAAGTTCTACCTACACTTTTATGATCGATCAATCAGAATTCAAAGCCGTTCATACAGATCGTGTTTTTGCATTACACTGCGCTGCTTTAGCGTGTTTTTTTTGCAAACTTGCCCTAGATTGACATTTGCATTCTAAAAATACAGTGCTCATTTAAAAAGTTTAAAAAACACATCTCTAGACCTTGCACTTATTTATTCCACTACCCTCTGTTTTTAAATACAAATCATGTTCTGTGGGAATGGCCCCTTAAAGGGGATAGTTCACCCAAAACTGAAAATAATCCCATAATTTACTCGCCCTCAAGCCATCCTAGGTGTATATGACTATCCTCTTTCAGACAAACACAGAGTTATATTAAAAATGTCCTGACTCTTCCAAGCTTTATAATGCTAGTCAATGGGGCTCAAGATTTTAAAGCCCAAAAAGCGCATCCATTCATCATAAAAGTAATCCATACAGCTGGGGGTTAGGCTTTCTGATGTGAAGTGAAGCGATGCGTTTGTGTAAGAAAAATATCCATATTTAAAATTTTATAAACTATAATAACTTGCTTCTGGCAATGGCCATATGCAAGTCGAATTCCAGTGCAAGAGTGACCTCTGACCCGACGCATGAAGTTGAATGTAGGAGTAGCGTAATCTTGGGTGAGTGTAGACGCCTTAAAGGTCCCGTTTTTCGTGTTTTTTTTGAAGCTTTGATTGTGTTTATAGTGTGCAATATAACATGTGTTCATGTTTCGCGTGTAAAAAAAACACAGTATTTTTTACATAATTTACTTATCTGTATACCGCTGTTTCCACTGTCATATAAACGGGCTGATGACTTCCTTGTTCTATGAAGTCCCTCCTTCAGAAATACGTAACGAGTTCTGATTGTGCCAGCGGTTCCTGTGTTGTGATTCGACAGCAGCTTAGCGCTCCTTGACCGGAAAGGTCACGCCTCTTACCATAACGTGTGCTGCACATAGTTTTACATGTGGATTATTGTGGTGTTGTGCCGAATGAACACAAAAGACAATAATTCCCGAGAGACTGAACTCTTTAATCTCCACAAGCAGCGACAGAAAATGTACAACGTTAGCACTCACTCAGAAGAGTACCTCATACGGAAAACACTCATATGCATAAACATAGTCCCCTCTTGTGGCCATTATGTGCACTGCAGTCCAACATTAACTATTGCAGTAAGGATAACACAATTATAATTTTCGGGAACCGAATTAAACATAAATTGTAACCATTGATCTCTAAGTACAGCGTCCCTGGGAAGCCAAACAAAGGTGATTGGACTGCAGGATGAAAATAACACCGTTTCAACGACATGACGACAAACACACTCTACAAAGGCAACTCTTGCTCTTCTCCGTGGGAGCGCAACAAGACCACGCCCCCTTTTTTGTGTATTCCTGTGGGCGGAGGTTAATCAAAAAACTGTTTTAGTGACGTCATTAAAGAAGGAAGTAGAGGGATGTAGTCCAAACTGGCCGTTCGATGTAGGCGACTTCTGTTAAATAAAATATCTCGCTTGGCATTGAACTTTGAGCTTTAAAATTTTACAGATTTTATTTATACTCTAACAACAACATTATTTACTAAATAAAGTTTGAACCATGGGATCACGAAAAACAGGACCTTTAATTCATGACCAGTGTTTTGTATGGCTCTATCCTCTGCGCTTCCATGTTCATCAATACGTCATGCGTTGGGTCAGAGGTCACTCTTCCCCCGGAACTAGACTTACGTATGGCTTTTGCCAAAAGTCAGTTATTATAGTTTTTAAAGTTTTAAATATGGCTATTTTTCTTACAAAAACCCATCACTTTGCTTCAGAAGGCCTTTATTAACCCCCTGGAGCTGGATGGGTGGATGGATGGATGGATGGATGGATGGATGTGCTTTTTTGGCCTTCAAAATCTTGAGCCCCATTCACTAGCATTATAAAGCTTGGAAGAGCCAGGATACTTTTTATTTTTATATATATATATATTTTTTTAACTCAGATTGTGTTTGTCTGAAAAAAAGATAAACACCTAGGATGGCTTGAGGGTGAGTAAATCATGGGATAATTTTTGGGTGAACTATCCCTTTAAAGTACAATACCACCACATACTATGTTGCAGATTTTATTCTGAAATAATTCTTTAATTTGTTATTGTTTTAAATGATCTATGAGTGTTACGTCAAAGCTAGCTACTGTATGTGGTGATTCTGGTCTCTGACCTTCTAATTTAAATCAAGTTTTGTTTCTAACATACACATTTGTTGACATATCCTTATTTCACCACATTTATATCCACTGTGCAGATCTTTCCCACAATCATTGCAGAAATTGGTGTCCACATGTAGCCCTAATAGTCACATGCTGTGAAGAACAGTCATAAAAAGGTTGCAATGCCATTTTCTCTGTCTCCCAGGAAGCACACTGTGTACTATGGAGGTTTCCATAGCAGCCACAGAGTCATTCTTTGGCTCTGGGACATTCTCTCCAGTGACTTCTCCCCTGAGGAGAGAGCCATGTTCCTGAAGGTAATACTTCTCAAATCTTAAAGGAGTTATATTTCAAATGTTTATTGCCGTCTATTAAGTGGCTGTTTTCGTCACAGTTTGTCACCAGCTGCTCACGACCTCCTCTGCTCGGTTTTGCCTACCTCAAACCTCCTTTCTCCATCCGCTGTGTGGAAGTATCTGACGATCAGGTTAGATTACTTCATCATCTTAATCCATACACTGTACTGCAAAGATCTTGTTGTTTCATCTTTCTTTTTTGTTTGATTGTGTATGCAGGACACAGGTGACACTCTAGGCAGTGTTCTCCGTGGATTTTTCACCATCCGTAAAAAGGAGCCAGGTGGTCGCCTTCCTACATCCTCCACTTGTTTCAACCTACTCAAGCTGCCCAACTACAGCAAGAAGAGCATACTCAGAGACAAACTCCGCTACGCAATCAGCATGAACACTGGCTTTGAGCTTTCATAACCCATGCTGGTTTATTCTACATGTACAAACACAAACATCTACAAACATAAACATCAACAAGACTGGCGGTGGCCTAACTGTTAAAGGTGGCCATACAGAGATTGAAGTAGGAGACATTACAAGATTACAATCCTGCTTCATCGGCATTGTGGCCTTCAATTAAGGCTCTTGACCTTGAGTTGCTCAAGCTCAATTTTTCCATCAATGTCTACCCTGTCTTGTCCAACAAATGGAAAGTGAATGAAGAAACTAACTTCTTAAACTAGTAGAACTGAGCTAAACGTATCAAGTCAGAGACTCTTTGAGGAGCTCAACCATAGAAGTATATTAGTGTACAAACATCTTCAGAGAACTTTTTGAACCACTTGAAGATCCATATTTAGTGTCATGTTCTTTATTCTCAGCATTTGAAGCCAAAAGAGCTCCAAACGCCTTATACAATCAGTTTTAAACCAGCTCAATTTAATGTCATCGTCAGGATTCTTCTGACCCCTACTACTTGAGAGCGAAACCTGTCAATCGAGACCGAGAAACTGAACTCAGTGTGCGCATCCAAAGTAACTCCAAAACTAAATTTAGTTTGGTCCTCATTGGCTTCTAATCACTGTGCCCATTTGTTGATGAACACTCCTAAACCTCCTTTTAAAGTTACAGCAGATACATTGGTGGATGTACAGATGTAAGATCTGCAGAAACAGTTCAGCGTTGTCTCTCAGGTCTCCGTGTCAGTGGAAAGCAATACTAACGCAATGCAAGCCATGCAACTGAAGACACAAAGGAGGCTTTTGCCTGTTTGTACGGCAAATGCTTTCGAACCCATAGCGCACTAAACGTCTGCTGGACTTGAGGACAGAGCGTTGAGAGGAAATCCAGCACTGTTGATTGACTTCAGTGAGGCAGAGCCAGCAGTATGTCAGATAAGAGATGTCCCTGCAGAGGTACATCTCTCCTTTCCTGCTTTCTCATGGTATACACTACAGGGCCCCGACCCAGAATGCATCATTGGCCTAATGTCATGGTGACATTTCTTTTTGCTCATTTTATTATACTCATTATTCTGCTAATTGCTTTTCATCTCTAACGCTGTCTTAATGTCAAACTAATACAGGCAAGAATGAAACCACTAAAAGGAATTGTACTCCAGCTCGGAAGTCACCAATCATCACATGACAAATCGCTCTCCCTGTCATCTCCCACTAACTCTCTGCCCTTCTTTGCGGTGTATACTGGAATTAAGCCATAGTGAGGACGACTAGCTATCAAACCAGCTCTTGTAGGGACTTTTTTCTTAAAGGGAGAGTGTTACAGTGACTTCTCTGAAAGGTCAATGGGCTCAATGGAATATCGTGAATTGTTATTCCAAGTGGACAAAAAAGAAAAGAAAAAAAAATCTCCCTTTGCATGATGTCACTGAATGATTCAGATGATTCCATGTCCGTGTCACACAGGTCAAAGCCTGCTGTTTATGTTGTATTTTTTATTTTTTTTTGCATTGTCATAAAGAAGGTTAGGGTCAATCTGTTAAGAAATTTCTGGTTCATCAACTAAAATCTAAAAGAAAAACATTCAGAAAATATGTTTTGCAAAAAGAAAGTGAAGCCTATTTTTAGGTACATCAAGATTTAAATTGACCATCAAGAAAACAAATTTACATGCGTTATATATTGTTAAAAGAAATTATTAAATTATTTATATGTATATTATTTTATTAAATTGAAATTTACAGTTTTAAGTATACATCATGGTAGTATTTGTTGTACTACTTTAAATACATTTTTATTAAGTCATTGTATCCAGATAATATTTTGGGATGTAGTGCTTATATTTAGTAAGGCTTTATTTTGTTCTTGCAAAATATAGTTGTATTATTTTGTTTTCTCTTGATTTTGGGGTGAATTATGACCTGGACATTTCTTCATGTGATTTGCTCTTGGTTTCAGGTCTCTTAAAAGTCGTAAACGGCTGTAGTTATTCCAGAATATATATGCAAACCCTCTTCCCTTTGTATGCAGTATATGCAAAATTATAGTTAACCTGCCATAATCTGTCTGCTCCCCTCTCCCAGCTCTTCATAAATCAAGGCATGAAAATATCTTCTGGACATTTGTAGATGTGAAAAATGGCTTTAAGATCTCTTTTTTTTTTTTTTTTTTTTGTATCCGTTGCTGTTAATGTTAAGTTATAAATGTATTGTCCTAATGCACAAGGGCTTAGGCTGTGTCCCGTAGCAGAGTTTGGTATTTAAATGAACTGACATTAACATGCTATTCCCTTTGAAAGATGTTCAAGTGCTCTGATTGGTGTTGTGGATGAGGAATGTGTTTGGCATAATGCTGTAAATGCAAAAATATTCACGTTAATGAAGAGTCTTTATGGACCCTGCTATGTATGGTGAAATGACTCACCTGAATTTCATGATGTCATAGAATCTTGCTTTCTCTCTCTTGGATAGGGATGCAACAACCTTTAAAGTGTCTGGTCTCTATTCATTTGCTTGATGAAGAAGTGTCTTTTGAATTTGGTTGCACTACATGAACTGCAGGTTGTTATATACGCAGTATATTACAAAAGCAATGGCATTGTAAAGTTATCCATATGTACAGTAAAATTTCTTCTGTAAAATGTAGACTTATTTGTCATTCAACCATGTAAAACATTTGAATATCCAAATCTAAAAACTTTACTAAACAACAAAGAATGTCCGCTGTCATTTATTATTAGATTATCTGATGCTAGTTAGGACTGGAATATACTACATGACTTTTGCCCTGATTTTTGTCAAAGCCAGTTGCCAAAAGTCAGAGGTAGTCTGCAGATTTTGGGCGATTTGAAGTTGGCAGATCTCACAGAAACATTTTTTTTTTTTTTTTAGCTTCAGACTGTGATTCCATCCAGTCAATGTTTGATATTTTGAGCTTGAAATATTGTCTTCATTTGTCATTCGTCTTCTAGCAACAAGGAGATTTGTTTCTGCATTTGTTTTGTTCTGACATAAAAGTCTGGTAGTGTGTGATGCGTTTTTTTTTTTTTTTCTTTTTTTTTTTTCTTTAAACATTTACAACCTTTAATTTAAAAGTCATGTAGTATGTTCCAGCCTTTAGAACATTGTGATATTGCAGCTGTGATGTCTTATTCGGATCAGAGCTGGAGTTTTGTTCTTCAGCTTGAAACCTCTCAAAATTAAATAAGCATGCCATTGGTTATTTCGCAGTATATGGGTCTGAGTCTCAGCTTAAGAAATGACTACAGTCAGTTTCAAAAGTACTAATGGTGGAGATTTCCTGGGCACAACATCTTGTAGAGAATTTCATGGTTTAGAAGAGCAACTTGGCAATAAGTGTTTTAAACAAACGCTGCAATGAATCATTTTTTATTTGTGGTTCTTCGACGATCTTGATCCGGGTCTCGAGAAGCCTACTCTTGGTCTGGCTCTTGGAGTGTTTGATCTTGACTCCAACTCTGCTCTATATTAAATAAAGGAAACGTCTGATGTATGCTCTATGTTGTAGCGACAGAGCACTGTGTAAAGCAGAGACAAAATGTATGAAACTGAGTCCTTAAATTAAACGTGACAGTCACATGTTTGCAGGTAAATCTGTTTAAATAACACCCCCCAGTTCTAAGCTCTTTGCATTAACTTATGGTGCTTTTCAAATAGTTTTTTCTCAGTCTGTGTGTAGAGCACTGCCAGAGGCTGAAGTTCTCCTCACCCATGGTGCACTGCTGGATGTGATGTGCTGATATTTAAGCTGTTTTTAAAACTGAAGGACCATGAGCTCCCCACCAAGTCCTTCTCCAACCAGGTGGTTTAAAGCCCTGCGGAAAGCCCGGTGTGTTTAAAATGAAAAGGATGCTGGTGTCATCTAGCTTCAACTTTTTTAGTTCGTTGTTTACTATGTCTCAAACTTTATATACAGTGCATTTGTGACTATAGAAAACACACCAATTTATACCCACTTGCTCTGATTTTCAGTTTTTTTTAAAAACTTTATAATTCTCATTTTTAAAAATAGAACCAACGAGGTTCTATTGGAATCATAAAATGACTGCTTTATAGCAAGTTAGCATTGGTAATGTCCTTTATGCTCACCAAGGATGCATTTATTTGATTAAAAATACAGAAAAAAAGTAATTTTGTATAATATTGTTACAATTTCAAGTTGTCACATGATCCTTCAGAAATCATTCTAATAAACTGATTTGGTGCTCAAGAAACGGTTTATTTTTTTCAGGATTCTTTGAATAGAAAGTTCAAAAGCATTTATTTAAGTAGAAATGTATTGTAACATAAATTTCTTTAATATCACTTTTAATCAATTTAATGGAGGTGTCAATTTTAATTTTCTCGTTAATTTAAATCTTACTCACTCAAGCATTTAGATTAGGGATGGGCAACTTGAGTCCTGGAGGGCCACTGTCCTGCAGAATTTAGCTTCAACTTTGTAAAAATGAAGAAACTTATTAGCTTTTCAGGTGTGTTTGATTACGGTTGGAGCTGAACTCTGCAGGGCAGTGGCCCTCCAGGACCCAAGCTGCCCATCCCTGATTTAGATGGTAGTGGTTGTATTTCAGGACAAGGATAGAGGATGTGTGTCTGAAGAGTGGAGCAACAGCATGTTCAGAGGTCCTGAAGAGAGCCAGAGCAGCTTCAAGGTCCAGAGGAACAGCCCAGGATAGCTTCAGACTGGCCCAGCTGGAGGCTTGGGTGCGCATGTTGATGGAACCACAAGTGTGATTTTGTAGATGCTCTTGGAAGGGATGTGCATAAGGTAATATGAAAAGAGTTTTGTACAAATAAGTCAGATAAACTAATTATCAAATGATTTATTTGACTATAGTTTTTGCATTGTAGCCTGGTTTAACTATAGTGTGATAGGGAAAACCACAGGTAAAACTATGATGGATCCTCATTACTGTGGTTTTTGAAACAAACAGTGACAATTAAGCAAATTTTAAACTGCCATTTGGTAGATTCAAGTCTTATGCTCACCAAAGCTGCATTATTTGATTAAAAATATAGTAAAAACTGTATTATTCACTGTTTTCTATTTGAATATATTGTTAAATGCCATTTATTCCTGTGGTGGCAAAGCTGAATTTTTAGCAGCTTTTACTCAATTTTTGTGGAAACTGATACATTTTTATTTTCCAGAATTCTTTGATTTATAGAATGTTTGAAAGAACAACATTTATTTTAAATATTTTGAAACCGTGTCTTTATGGTCACTTTTGAACAATTTAATCCATCCTTGATTAATAAAAGTATGGTAACACTTTATTTTGATGGTCCCCTTTAGACATTCTGTTGTCTATAAGTAACATTTCACCTACATGTCAACTAACTCTCATTGAAGTATTAGTAGACTGTCTAGGTAATATCCGCTAACACTTAATGTGATGTTCCCCTAACAGGCATTCTCCTGACTATAAGTAACTTTGCAACTACATGTCAACTATCAGTCTACTAATACTGAACTATACTGAGAGTTTGTTGGCATGTAGGTGCAGTGTTTCTTATAGTGAACAGAATGTCTAAAGAGGACCATCAAAATAAAGTGTAACCAAAAGGGTTAATTTCTTTAAATATATAAATAAATTTGTAAAAGTTTAACTACTGGTCATTGAGATAGTGACAAACAACTAAGAGATGCTTAGTGTCAGTGGTGGTTTTGGAGGTTAATTTTGGTGGAATAAAGCATTTTTTGTGGTCTTTCTCAACAGCCTCGCTTTGAAACGGTGATGTCAGAGCTGATGACAGTCAAAAATGAGGCTCTTCGCACCATCAGCAACTTGAAGAAATGGATGGAGCCACAATGCATAGAGCGCAACTGGGTATAAACTGAAGTGAAGAGAAGTGACTGAAATAGCAGCAGAGACAAATAGCTGCAGAATAAGGCAAGAGGACTGATTTTGTAATGTCTTATGTTTTTGCATGGTTATGCACAAAACTTGCCACAGAAATGTGTTCATTCCCTGAGACACAAAGCCTCACATTGTGTTTTCTCTCAGCTTGCCAAAGTAGCGTATGACGAAGACCATAGCCGGTGTTCTCTGTCACAAGATTAGTAAGCTATTAGTATTTGCCTTTATAAACTCGTGCCAAGCAGTCAAATGATGATGAATGAAAAACCTGGTGATGTTTTTTTATGCTTCATGATGTCAACCATTTCACTCCTCTGAACCAAAAACAATACAACAAGGTGACACTGCAAAATGATCTCTAAAAAATAAGTTCCAAAAAGGGGTTTTCGCAGCGATGCCTTACAAGAACCATTTTTGCTTACTCAAACCTTTCAGTGATCAGAACCATTTTTTTTTTTCTCAGTGTAAAGAATATTTTAAAAATCTTAAGAACCTTTTTCCACTATAAATATCCTTGGATGTACCCAAACAGTACCCTAACCCTTAACTGAACCCTAAATTGATAGAAATGTTGTTTCAAGGTCAACAAGGGTGTTGATGCAGATTTGTTTGCGGATTGTTTGCAGATTTGCCTTGTGGTAAAATAGCACAATTCTTTTACAGTAAATTTAATACTATTATTTAATACAATTTTTTTTTTTACCTAATAATATTAGAGCAGTGGTTCTTAAACAGGGGGCCTCGGGGTGATTTCAATTATTTTCACATAATCTAACATAGTTAAAAAAAAAAAAAAAAAAAAAAAAATCAAGGTCTAATTTTTATTTAAAATGTAAATGAACTTAAAATTAAAGGTGCTAAAGAGGATCCTTTCGTCAACTGAGAAACCAAAGACTGTTAGTGAGTTTTTTTAAATGAGCGAATGCGTAACAACAACCCCCCTCCTTCACAGCTCAATTCAAGGGAACACCTCAGAAAACTCTAGTATTGGAACACGAGTGTTTACCACCGGCATTCACTGTGTCATGTTAGTGGATTCAGTATGTCGGACTCACCGCAGGTAACTCATAATCTGCAGTTGTTACTCCTGTCTCCTGACAAAAACATTGCATGCGGCGCCTGTGGAGTGTGGAAAGTTACTGGAGCGCAGCCGCGCTCATCTCTCACAAGGAACGTCATGGCAGTGATTGACAAGCCAGAGGGCCAATCGTTTGTGTGATGATCACATAAACGATTGGCTGATGTTTTTAAGGCCCTACCTCATGCACAGATGATGTATATTAATATTATTCCTTTCAGTGCACCTAATAAATAGTCTTTTATCAGTTAGTAAAGACAGTTTCAAGTAATATTGCAAAAATGTATAAAACAAAACATCCTCTTTAGCACCTTTAACTTAAAAGTAACTTAATTTAAATATACTATTTTATTACATAATATAATCATTAATATTGTTAACTATTATTATTATTGAAGAATATACAGTTCTTGAAACTTTGGCAATCACAAAAATAATTGTGGTCTAATTAAAATGTTTTGATACTTCCAGTTTATGTTTATAAAAAAGTTTATCATAATTACAGCAGAACATTCCACAGGACATATTGCAGCTTAATTTTTGAGGCCATTGGATATTGTGTTGGGCAATGTTGCCAAAGCAACTTAGAGTGTTTTTCAGAAGATTACAGATTTTATTATTATTATTATTTTATTTTTTTCAACTGAGAGGTCAACTCTGTCTGTTTTTTTCCCAGGCGACAGCGTTTGATGAATGCTTGGTGGTAAATGAGCCTCTGGGTGTGGTATTGATCATTGGAAACTGGACCAGTCCTCTCCAGCTCTGTCTGGTACCTTTAGTAGGAGCCATTGCTGCTGGTAAGTTTGGTTCATTGTTCATTTCTGTGCTTGCTGATGACGAGAAATCAGTTTAAAAGAACACAATTTATAGTTTTTTTTTATTATTATATTTAGGTAACTGTGTGATTATAAGCCCACCAGAAACCTGCACTCACACAGCTGTGCTTCTGCACAGACTCATACCAGCTTACCTGGACAATGTGAGTAAAACAGCATTAATACTTTGAATCCGTCAGCAGTGTTAATTATATCCTGGTTCTTTCTAATTGTTTCACATGTGCTTCATTTTTCAGGAATGCTTTCACTCTGCTGTAGCAGCAGCACATGAAATTCCAGAAATTATAGACCTTAAATTTGATCATGTTTTCTTTTTCGGTAAGGCAAAGCTGATCCCAGAGTATTTTAAGATGCTGTGATGTCACATTGCCTATCAGATAATATATCAGTGAGGGCTCTGCTAAAGGCCTCTTTTAGGACACATTTTCAGCATCATTACTCCAGTCTTCAATGTCACATGATCCTTCAGAAATCATTTTGATGTGCTGATTTGGTGCTCAAGAAACATTTATTATTACTATCAAAATAATTGTGCTGCTCAATGTGTGTGTGAACTTTTTTTGAATTTTTTTCAGGATTCAAAAGAACAATAATTTAAATTGAACTTTTCCATAACAATGTAAAAGTCTTTACTGTCACTTTTGATCAATATAATGCGTCCTTGTTGAAAAAATAATAATTAACAGTATTTTTTAAAAATCGTACTTACCCAAACGATAGTGTGTACGGTATGAAATGTATATGAATTTTAAATATGAATATCTATTAAATATATTTTACCAACTTTTAGGACTACAGTATTATTTTTGTCCTCAGAACAAACTAAAAGCCACAAAACTTTACCTGTGATGATCTTTAAAGCCTTTAATTTTAAAACTCACACATACTTCTCAAAGTGCTGCAGCTTTATGGATTTATGTATTTGTGAGATTTCCAAGTCTTTTATACTAACAGCTTTAATTCTGTTTTCTTTCAGGTGATAAAGAGAATGGGATTAAAGTAGCTCAAGCTGCTGCTCGCACACTGGCCCGTGTGACTCTGGTACTGAGTGGTAAAAACATCAACACCACGGCTCGTCGCATTGCCTGGGCACGATTTCATAATGCTGGCCAAAGTGCTGTGGCACCTAACTACATCTTGTGCCATGTAGATGCCAAAGAAAACCACCTGCAGGCCTTCCGCTGTGCACTCCAGCAGTTCTATGGGACCGATCCACGTGAGTCCAGGCGCTTTGGCAGGATAGTGAATGAGGAGAACTTAAACAAGGCCGAAGACCAGCTGTGCCGATCTGGAAAGGTGTTTATAGGAGGTCAGGTGAATGAGATGGAGAGGTACATTGGTGAGTGAAAGCAGTGTAACATTGCCAGACAATAATTTATTAAACTGCTAATGAAATCCATTGTGTTAGTGGTAATGAGTTATATATGTATTTTTCTTCAACTATGGGCACTTGTGTATCCCAGGGTTTGTTTGATTTCAGAATTTTTTTTTGTTATATAAAGGTCACATTAAACTGTCTTGGATTTTTTTATTATGCCTTTATTTATATTTGCTATCATTAAATGCCCTTTATCTATAGAATGAAATGTTTTACCCTTAAAAATGTGAAAATAAATGATTAAAACCAAGCAAAACTATTATAATCTATACATAGACTGGAAAATTATAAGCATGTTTACCAATAAGACAAGTATCAGTAAAGAGCATGCTTGACATTAAATATAAGATTTGATATATGATGAAAACAAGTTAAATATCACCTGTGAAGGGAATTTTATTTTTCAATTAAGCTGTACTTAATTATACATAAAACCCTCCATACATAACTAAATAAGTGGCACCAAATCCAGAAAAAAAGGATAAAAATGATATTGCCTAAAAGGCATAATAATTAATGTAATGTATTTTCTGATATTTCAAAATGAAGCACCAACTGTTCTGACGGAGGTCGTGGAGTTTGATCCAATCATGCAACAGTATGTTTTTGGACCCATTCTTCCCATACTGACAGTCCAGGATGCAGACGAGGCTGTGACTTTCAACAATTCCAGAGAGAGACCACTGTGTGTGTATGCTTACTCCAGTAACAACAAGGTAAATACTTCCCCTACAAAATGTAAAAATTATATATGTCATTCATAAACACAGGCATTTACTCTAACTCTTATTCTAAGGTGATATCCAAGATAATGAATAAAACATGCAGCGGAAGTTTCTGTTTGAATGACAGCGTCACACAGAGTGTGATGGTGGGAATGCCTTTCGGAGGAGTTGGTGAGGCACTCTTTTTATCTGATTACAGCATGTATAGAAATCAGGCAACGCAAACACTATTTGCTAAAGAGTTTAATCATCAAAATCGTGAATCCAGTAAACACTCAGGATTTCATTGACAGGTGCCAGTGGAATGGGCTCCTATCATGGTCAGTACAGTTTTGATGCATTCTCTCATAAGAAGTCCTGCCTTCTGCGAACCACACAGATTGAGTGCATGACATTCTTGCGTTATCCACCTTATGAGGACCACAATCCTCTTGGAGTAAACTGCACTTTTATGTTACTTACTTACAAATAAGAATAAAACAATAATGCAAGTTCTTCATTCAGTGGAGAAAACAACACTATTGCTATTTGACATGGAAACATACACTACCATTCAAAAGTTTGGGGTCAGTAATCTTTTTTTTTTTTTGTTCGTTCCACACTCGTAAGACCTTAAGAAATTAAGATATTGTTGATGAAATCCAATGGCTCAGTCCAATGGCCTCTATTAAGAGCAAAGCCACTGAACTGCTCAAGATCCATAAAGGTACTAAAACATATTTAAAACAGTTCATGTGATTTCAGTGGTTCTACCTTTAATATCATAAAGCAATAAGAATACTTTTTGTGCGCCAAAAAAAACAAACAAATTTTCAACAATATCTATATGGGCCGATTTCAAAACATTGCTTCATGAAGCTTCTGAGCTTTATGAATCTTTTGTTTCGAATTAGTGATTTGGATCAAAGTCCCTTTAAGTGTTATTCTGTAGTCTTTGTTCGGATCTCCTATCAAACGGCTAAACTGCTGAAATAACGTGATTTTGGTGCTCCGATTCACTGATTTGTACTGAGCTCTGAAGCAGTGTTTTGAAATCGGCCCATATAGATACTGTTGAAAAGTTGTTTTTTTTTGGCACACAAAACGTATTCTTATCACTTTATAATATTAAGATAGAACCACTGAACTTACATGAAAATATGTTTTAAATATGTTTTTAATACCTTTATGGATCTTGAGCGTTTCAATGGCTTTGCTCTCAATAGAGGCCTCACTGAACCATCGGATTTCAACTAAAATATCTTAATTTGTGTTTCGAAGATTAACGAAGGTCTTACGGGTGTAGAACGACATGAGGGTGAGTAATAAATTACATTATTTTCATTTTTTGGTGAACTAACCCTTTAAATTGATCAATAGTGAAAGTAAAGTCATTTACAATGTTGCAAAAGATTTATCAAATAAATGCTGTTCTTTTGAACATTCTGTTCATCAAAATATATTACAGATTCCACAAAAATATTAAGCAACTCAACTGTTTTCAACATTGATAATAGAATATTAGAATGATTTGTGAAAGATCATGTGACACTGAAGACTGAAAATGTATAAATACCATCACAGGAATAAATTACATTTTAAAATCTAAGATAAAAGGGGTTGTTTGAAATTGTAATATTTCACAATATAACTGTTTTTATTGTATTTTTGATCAAATAAAGGCACCCTTGGTGAGCACAAGAGACTCCTTTTAAAAACATAAACATATTACCAAGCCCAGAATTTGAAAGGTAGTAAACATAAAAAAATGCAGTAAAATGCAAGGCGGATTCATTTTAAATTTTGATATATTTATATATTTCATAAAATCAACATCATTTTCAGGGTACAGATGGTAATGTTAAAACAATTTTACCACAGTAGTTACTCCAAATAATGCATATATATATATATAAAAATGACCAATTTAACTTTGCATGAAGGTACACTATGGAATCATGAGAACAAAGTTTCAATAACTTTTCAGCAAATCAGATATATATTGGAAACAAGAGGAACACGGTTGAAATTTTAGATGAGACACTGAGATGTTTTCTTCTTCCCCTATTCAGGTCTTTTGTAGACTGTTTCTGCATTGCCCTCTTTCATTGCAGCATATCTAGCCACCGTGAACAAGTAGTCACTCAATCTGTGGAAGCAAAAAGTCTTCACTTTACTTAAATCACAAAATTCATAGATTCAAATGAAAACTTACATATAATGACAATGAGAATAGAATAAGTTCATACCTGTTCAGATATCTGGCAACTTCAGCATCTGTCTCACCCGAACGGACAACAGGGGCAACACTGTAATACATAACATTTAACACCAACAGAGCAGTAAGATAACACAAGTGGAACTGAGAAACTTTACAGAATATTGTTTGTGTGCACGTGTATGTCAGACTGACCAGCGTTCAGCCCGTCGACACACTGTTCTGGCCACATGTAAAGCTGTGCTGCTTTTCCCTCCTGACTGCAAATCGAGTGTGAGATTAAATGGCTTTCCCTCAGTAATCACCTTACTTTACAATATTAACTGGCATCAACATGTTATTAAAGTCAGTATGAAATGGAAGTTGCGATAGTCTTTTCCTCCTTTTTGTGACGTATATCCCAAAAAAAAATGTGGGGCGGGACTTGATTTTGTCCATCGGAAATTGATTGGATCGTTATAGTTTGCTACTGCTGTGATCTCATGTGAGTGACAGGTTGCCCCGCCCTCACACCAGTAAACACGTTGTTATTGCAAGAGGGAGGGGAAGTTATTTTGAATAAAGATTACGAGGGCACATGAATTAAAAAAATAAAAATTACGTGCCTGGCCCCCGAAAAATTGTTTATATTCAATACTGCAAAATTACATAAAAATATGAATTGGTAATTTTGATTTCATGGTGACTTTAACGACCCATCTAGGGTCTAACTGCCTTTCAACTCTAGAGATTAGGTAAGCATACATATATATCTGGAACATACATACAGGAAGAATGAAGTTGGTGAGTGGAGGCAGCTCCTCTGTAAACGAATCAATCCACCTCTCCAGCTCAATCACAGCTTGAGAGCTGAACTTTGTCTTCTCTGTTTGGAACAGGAACATCAGAATAAGGCTCATATTTTACTGCTAATCTATTGCTAAGCTATTCAATTTTAAAGTGCATTTAGAAATTGAAAATGTCCTTTGATTCTGATTAGAGCTTACGGATGTGACTGTCTCTAGCTGATGACCGTGGAGTGGCAATATTTGATCCTACATCCTGTAGTACACACTGGATCTGTACAGACAAAAGAAGTATGTGGACACTTATACCATGCAAAAATGTAAGTTCAGCTGACTTTGTACATCCACTAAAATCAACTTGATATGATTTGGTTAAAAGTAACTGCAAAAATGACTCATTTTTGTCCACTTTCCACAGAATTAATTCCACTTTTCTATTTGCAGATGCTTTTTTTTATCTATAAAGCAATACAATTCATGCATTTAAAGAGTGGCTTAAGTGTCCAAATAATTTCAGATACACTGTAGTGTTCTGATGCAAACATCAGAGAGAAACAGACCTTCTCCAGCTGATCTGTGAATGAATGGCCACTGTCAATGCAAAATTCTCTTGCTAACCTGAAAAAGGGAATCAGGAGTTTTATTAGCATTTGCATTTTAGAGTCATTTGACCCACACATTATGCTACATTAACTCTATCCATTACCCAATTGCTGATGATAATTCATCTGTTGTTCCCAAAGCATCAAATATATGATCCTCCTTTGGTCTCCTCTCACCTGTGAAGGTACTGGAAAAACCTAATGAGGTGAGACATTGAAAACAGAGCAATGTTTACACAAACCTAACACTTTCAGTTTGACATACAACTCTTACTTTTGTAGTAAATACAGTATCTCACAGAAGTGAGTACACCTCTCACATTTTTGTAAATATATCTTTTCATGTGACAACATTTAAGAAATGACACTTTGCTACAAAGTAAAGTAGTGAGTGTACAGCTTGTATAACAGTGTAAATTTGCTGTCCCCTCAAAATAACTCAACACACAGCCATTAATGTCTAAACCGCTGGGCACAAAAGTGAGTACACCCCTAAGAGAAAAAGTCCAAATTGGGCCTAATTAGCCATTTTCTCTCCCTGGTGTCATGAGACTCATTAGTGTTAAAGGAACACTCCATTTTTTTTTTTTTTTTGAAAATAGGCTCATTTTCCAACTCCCCTAGAGTTAAACAGTTGAGTTTTACCGTTTTCTAATCCATTCAGCCGATCTTCGGTTCTGGTGGTACCACTTTTAGCATAGCTTAGCATAGTTCATTGAATCTGATTAGACCATTAGCATCTCTCTCAAAAATGACCAAAGAGTTTTGATATTTTTCCTATTTAAAACTTGACTCTTCTGTAGTTAAATTGTGTACTTAGACCGACGGAAAATGAAAAGTTGCGATTTTCTAGGCCGATATGGCTAGGAACTATACTCTCATTCAGGCGTAATAATCAAGGAACTTTGCTGCCGTATCATGGCTGCAGCAGCGCAATGATATTACGCAGCGTCTCTCACAAATGGTTGCAAGGCACGTTCCCTGTGCAAGCAGGGGGTCACAGGCACTGTGTAATATCATTGCACCTTCTGCACCCATGGTACGGCAGCAAAGTTCCTTGATTATTACGCCAGAATGAGAGTATAGTTCCTAGCCATATCGGCCTAGAAAATCACAACTTTTCATTTTCCGTCGGTCTTAGTACACGATTTAACTACAGAAGAGTCAAGTTTTAAATAGGAAAAATATCAAAACTCTTTGGTCATTTTTAAGCGCGATGCTAACGGTCTAATCAGATTCAATTAACTATGCTAAGCTATGCTAAAAGTGGTACCGCCAGACCCGGAGATCAGCTGAACGGATTCGAAAACGGTAAAACTCAACTGTTTAACTCTAGGGGAGTTGGAAAATGAGCCTATTTTCAAAAAAAGTGGAGTGTTCCTTTAAAGGTCTCAGGTGTGAACGGGGAGCAGGTGTGTTAAATTTGATGTTATCACTCTCACTCTCTCATACTGGTCACTGGAAGTTCAACATGGCCCCTCATGGCAAAGAACTCTCTGAGGATCAGAAAAAAGATGGCGTAGACTATGAGAAGATTGCCAAGACCCTGAAACTGAGCTGCAGCGCGGTGGCCAAGACCATACAGCGGTTTAACGGGACAGGTTCCACTCAGAACAGGCCGTGCTGTACACTCACTACTTTACATTGTAGCAAAGTGTCCTTTCTTCAGTGTTGTCACATGAAAACATATAATAAAATATTGAGGGGTGTAGTCACTTCTGTGAGATACTGTATATAATGTTGATCATTTCAAAATCCCAATATAAAGGCTGCCAGCACAAATATTTACAGTATGAAAATAAATAACCTTTATCTCCAGTTTTTGTGTATATCTTGGGAATCCTTCTATTTTCTTCAGATGTGCTGGCATACCTTGGAAAAGGGAGAAAACATTGGTAACATACAAAGTAATACACTGAAGTTAATTTGCTACATTAGCCTGAAACACATGGGATATGGGCTTCAAAGCTGCAACAGTCCTTTTACCTTCTTTCATCCCCCCACACCGGCTGCATCCGCTTTATGCTCATACATGTCCCTAAACGAAGGGCACGGTGAAGACCTGTGGTCCTGGTCCAAAAAGATAACATCGTAAACGCTAAAACATTTCCAAACGCGCTTCTGTGTTTACTATTGACCGTTTTGACAGCTTCTGCTGCCCGTAGACGGGCGTTCAATCGCGCAACCTATGACGCGAGATGGTGCGAATTACGATTGGTGTTTTGAGAGTCGGTGACTGTGAGAGCTTCTTCCTGATAGGCGGATATGGAGTCAGCGATGTGAGAGCTCAATCCTGATTGCTTCAAACTATAGCGAAGGTTCATGTGTATGGCAATGGACAAGCCGAAGCGATGCATGACACTTTACCTCAGGATTCCTCGATTCTTAAACTGTTAAACTGTTCTTTTAAAACTACAAGAATAGTGCGATGAATTTAGGTCGGTGGATGAGAACAAATACGAGATTTTAGCACGGTTTTATTGCTTTGGTTTGCATATACTGATACATTTTCTGCATATACTGATACATTTTCTGCATAAAGTTCCATTATAAAGCTCTAATATTCAGGATGCAAACAAGAGAGTTGTTCGTTTCAGCACCAGGGAAAGTAATTCTCCACGGTGAGCATTCTGTCGTGCATGGAAAGGTGGGTGTTTAATCATCACAGACCCCGACACTGATGTCTTTTAATGATGTCTTCCCTTTTCTCTCATTCAAGTGTTTTAGAAAGTCATTGGTTTAGAAAAATCATGGTTTTGAAGGATATTTTGTTTAGGATTGTGAAAAAAACTTTGCAGAAATGCAAAGTTGATGTGCTTTATGGTCTAGAATATCATTTGGAGTAGTCTTTTTGTGATTTACCCTGAGCTGGATAGATTACTTATGAATTGTAATCAGTAATTAAAAATTTCAAGACAAAATTATACTAATAATTATAGTAATATAATTTCTTAGATTACACATTTTTGGTAATGTATTCTACTTTTGGATTACATTTAGATTACTTTTGTGCTGACCCTTATTTGATGTGACATATATTGTAGGCTAATCTTGTACTATTTTGACAGATGCAATGAAAAAATGTATTCCAAAAAATATATTCTATTCACCAACAAGAACCTCAACAGATTCTTTGTAAAGTGCAATGTATGGACAGTTAATACTTCAAAATACTAACACTTATGTCCTGTTAGTGTTTGCTGATAGTAACACTGAATAAAACAAAATCACATCTTATTATTTAAAAACATATTTACTTAAAATTAAGTAAATTTAGAAAACAGCAACATTACAAAAACAAATATTGAAAAACATGAAATTCACAGCAATATCACTGCTACATCAAATATTTCATATATATTTCATATATATTATTAGTTCTTGCTCACACACTCACTTATATATATATATATATATATATATATATATATATATATATATATATATATATATATATATATATATATATATATATAACATTTCATTTATATTCATCAATATTTCATCTATATGCCCCCCTCGCCACCGGAAAAACTCAAAGAATCATGAAAAATTAGGAGAATCAATGAATTGTGAACAACTTACTACCATTGCGTAAACAATATGTAATCATGTAATCCATAAAAAAGTAACTGTAGTCTGATTACGAGTATTTTAAAGTAGTTTAAAGTAGTTTACTCTGATTACAAGGACTTGATTTTTGGAATCTGATTACGTAATCCAGATTACATGTAATCCGTTACTACCCAGCTCTGGATTTATCGTGTTTGGGTTCCATTGTGTGAATCATTTTTAATTTTTAACATTTTAATGTTTATATAAATATGTATTTTTTATGTTGTATATAGTTTTAATATTTATAGTTTTTCCATTTTGCTAAATAAAATAAGTATTATGTAAGTTGATATTTTGAGGCAATGTAATAATTTTGAAATCACTAAAAATATTATGAAATGTTGGTATTACAAGTCAAATACTAACTTGAAAAATTAAACTTTGTTGTGTGATTTTTAGCAATATGTACAGAGTATCAGCTACTGTTTTGTTTTTACCAATATTTATTTAGTAGGTATTATTTAATTGCTTATTGTTTAATAACAACTGTGTTGATTTTAGAAAAAAAAATCAAAGATGAGATTATTCAGGTTTATTGTGTCTAATGTACTGTTGGAAAACTGAAACTTCTGTTCTTGATCAATCTTAAACAGGTTGCTTTGGCTGTGAGTTTGAATTTGCGCACATTCCTGCGGCTGCAGTCCACATCATCCGGTGAAGTGCGCATTAACCTCCCCAATATTGACACTTTCCTGTCCTGGGAAATAACTGCACTGCAGCCTCTTCTGGCTGGGTATAAAGGTGAGAGGAGATACATATTTGTTTTTTTGTTAAAAAAATAGTTCACCCAAAAATTTAAATTGTCATTTACTCCAGTATATTCCATGCCTCTTTATTGAAGTTGTAATAATAATGCAGTGTCGGAAAGCATTCATCTCTGGCCTGTGTTCCTTTGACTGTTCATTGTTTTAGCAGAGCAGGGAGACCTGAAGGAACTTGATGCAGATCTTTTGAAGAGACTACGTGAATTCACGGGCATTTCAGATGATTCCACAGACACAAGAAGCATGGCAGTGTTGGCTTTCCTCTACATGTACCTGACTGTTTTTGCAGAGTAAGAACACTGTTAAACTCTGCATCATTTATTAAAGCGCCATATTATGCTTTTTTCGGATATTACCATTCATGTAATGTGTAATATAGCTGTTTGTGAATGTAAAGGTCTGCAAAGTTTAAAAGATCAAAGTGCATGTTTTGTTGTCTAATGAAAGAAAGAACAGATTCTGAACTGCCTATATATATATATATATATATATATATATATATATATATATATATATAGGCTTGTAAAAAATTTGCATAATACCCACCTATGGTCTTTATTGACTGCTTGCGAACAATGCGTACTTTGACCTGCCCTCAAACACTGTAGTTGGAATTGAGGCCCAGAAGAGCTTGGTTTGTGTTGTCGACATGATGAGAAGACAGTTTTCTCTGCAGCTACTGTTTGTATCACTGTGTATACAAGTGCTGAGGAAGCCTCCGAAGCTGAAATTCAGACATGGTAATGGGCATTTCGTTTTCAACACACGCTGTAAGCGGTTGACCAATCACAATAGACTAGGCCATCTAACCAATCAGAGCAGAGTAGGCTCTCAGAAAGGAGGGGTTTAAAGAGACCAGATCCTTGATCAAACCATTTCAGACCCTGTGAGAAAAGAGTTGATCTTATAATTTATTGTATATTATGAAGAAGTTATTTTTTTGAACTTGGATGCATGCATGTACACCTATCGTAGGAGACCTCCAAAACAAAATGAGGAAACTTTAAAATAGCATAATAGGGGTTCAAATGTTTAAATGAAGCTTAAAGTGTTAAATCTGCATATATTTGAAAGCTTTATTTGAACATTTTTGTAATATGGGCTTTTGACATTTTCTGCCATTTGTTTCAGAGATCTGGCCAGTATCACAGTGTCTGTGTGGTCAGAGTTGCCCACAGGAGCTGGTTTAGGCTCCAGTGCTGCCTATAATGTTTGCCTGTCTGCTGCTCTGCTGTCTGCCAGAGGGACCATATCATCTCCTCTTATGCCACAGCAGGAGTCAGCCAGGTAACACTTCATTACAAATGATTATGGGGCTTTTATGTAGATAATGTAGGTAAGGATTGTTTAATTTACTTTGAACTCGTTAAAAGTGTTATCTTGTTAAAAGTGACTTACAGTCTTTCATTACACGGAAAGTCAACTTTTTGGTTCCCAGCCTAGATTGTCATAAAAAAAGGCTACACAATCCTCGAAATGGATACATCTGTTTCAGCTTATAGATTAAGCAACCAAGGAGCAGAGATATTAACTTAGAATTCCAAAGTTCTTGTCCTTCCTCCATCCTCTCAAAAGGATAAAAAGGGGTACAATTTAGAATTGCTCTTCTGACCATGTTCAGTTATATTTAGCTGCAGTTCTTCTGCAAATGGTAACCCCCATCATTTTTCCTGTCCTCTTCCTACCCTTTTTTTTTAATTTTCTCAAAAAAAGTGGCAAAAAAACTACAAAAACACTAGGCCTGAAGTAGGTAAAATGTTTCAGAGAGATGTCTCATACAAGGGCTGCATTTATTTGAGCAAAAATGCAGTAGAAACACTATTATTGTGAAATATTAATGCAATTTAAAATAACTCTCTTTTTAAAAATATTTTAAAATGAGATTTATTCTGATGGCAAAGCTGAATTTTCAGCAGCCATTAGTTGTGCTGCTTAATATTTCTGTGGAAACTTTTGTACCATTATAAATGTCTTTACTGACAATTTTAATCAATTTAATGCATCCTTTCCGAATAAAAGTATTATTTTTTATTTTTTTTTTAAAAAACTCTTTCACGGCAGTGTATATATATATTGCCCTTTGACTTTTTTTAATGACATTAGCAGCAAGAATTTTTCGTTAACTGAAAATGTTGTTTTCGTGTTGTAGATGGTGTAAAGATGAGATGGAGCTGATTAACAGGTGGGCGTTCATGGGTGAGAAGATCATCCATGGTAACCCTTCAGGGGTGGATAATGCTGTGGGCACATGGGGTATGACTCCAAACCTGTGACTGCATTCATGATGCTTCTTCATTTGGTGTATTTTATTTGTACTGTATCACTTTATGCTTTCTATAACAGGTGGCTTTTTAAGATACCATGCTGGGAATATAACTCCACTAAGCTGGTAACATTTTACTCTGCAAACATTATTTTCACAATATATTTTTTTCATTATCATAAAGTTACTGTTCCAATATATCAGTAAAGTATATAAAAAGTTACAGAAGCAACAGAATTTTCTAAGTGTGTTATTGGGTTCATTTCCTCCCCAGGGTCCCCATTCTGAGAATCCTTCTCACTAACACCAAAGTACCACGTAGCACCAAAGTGCTTGTTTCTGGAGTGAAGGACAAAATTAACAAGGTAGTAAATGGCTCCTCCACACCCCTCTTCCATATTTTTATTCCTGTGCCCTTCAGTTAGCATAATGGCCGGTGTTGTGTGAGTGAGGAACACTCCAGGGGCCCAGTGCTGAGTGCCTTTTATAAGAGCTCCAAATGAAACACTCTGCCAACGCTCCTGTGCTCTGTTACCCTGACAACGGCAGCAGGTAGCCTCACTGCTGGCACATCCTGATTTGCGAAGTGGAATTCCGGTATTATTGGGGTGGAAAAGAGTAAAGACTCAGGACAGACTTGAAAGGGGTCATATTCTACAGTTTTGTGGCATTATTAGTCAAAGGAATAAGCCATGAACGAGTGTCATTTAGTTTTCCACTCTCTTTTAGAATTTACTTTAAAGGTATGGTTGACTCAAAAATGAATCATCATGACCCACCCTCATTCCAAACTGCATGACTTACCTTCTTCTGTAGAACACAAAAGGAGATAGTTTATAGAATATCTGGTTGATTGAATTCAGCACGATGGCAGTACATCATGCTTCAACTTGACACTTAGTAAAGCACCCAAGAGCGGATGCCATTGATTTTTTTGTGTGCCAGCCAGTACTTCACACTCCAGCCTACTAGGTGGCATAAATTCACTATTATTTTTCTTAGTCTGCCAATTTAATGGCAGCTGGCAAAACGGCTTGATATTTTTAACCCCAAACCATCACAAACCCCACCCCACCCGATTTCATTGGTCAACTTATCGTGCATTCATCAGTTATTAGAGAATGTCAGCGACATAGTACATTGGGCTCTTGTTTTCAAATGGCAAGAGTTAAGAGTTGCAGTTGTATGGAGATATTCTGCTTGACTAAGGATGACAATTATAATTATCTTTTACTGTGACAAGCTTAAGCTGATAATTTTTCTTGATGGATAATGTTGTTCCCACACTTGTGTTTGTGCAGCACTTATCTGTCCTTTTAGTCCTCTGCACTGTGTTGTTTTGCAGTTTCCCTCCGTAATGAAGCCGGTTCTGGAGTCTGTCAGCGCTGTGTCCTGCACCTGTGAACAGACTCTCACAGAGATGGCCGCAAACGGACCTTCAGTTGAGCACTACAACATACTAGAGGTACAATCACACAGCTTTTCCCTTATAAAGAAGGAAATGTGCATTTATTAATAGATGTATATTATTATTTGTGTCAGACATTGTTTTCATTTTTTGCCACATTTTTTTCTGTCTGAGACAAATTTGGGGAATTTTAAAGATTAATTTCATGATAGGAAAAAAAATCAGCACTTGCTTGCTTGCTTTAATACAGTTAAAACTTTTGGGATTGGTAAGGATTGTTTTTTTTTAAAGATTTGTTGCTCAAGAAACATTTCGTATAATGTTGAAAACCGTTTATGTGTATTATTTTTTTGGAAAACTTTATTAATTATTTACTTATACTTTATTTATTATTAACATTTTATTTAGGATTCTTTATTAATAGAAAGGTCAAAAGAACAGCATTTATTTGAAATATATTTATTGTAATCATGTAAATGTCTTTTGTCACATTTTTATTAAATTTAATTCGTCCTTGCTAAATAAAAGTATTACTTTATTTAAAAAAATTAAATCTCACTGACCCCAAACCTTTGAATGGAAGAGTATTTTAGATTTATTTTTGGTTTTTCTTTAAGTGCTATTTTCTAGGCGAAACATTACTAACATTAGTAAAATTAGTTTCTGGGTTTGTATGTCATTTAATTTTTGCATATAAATGAGTTGCTGGAAGAATGGACATGGGCTGGTGACTTAAAATTCCCAATCAGTTGTGACCAAATCTTAGCTGAGAAATGAAAGTTGATGTTTCACAGTCTGCCTTTGCTTTAACCCAAGATGTCTCTGGTGTCATATAGTACAATCTCTGATTCATATCTATCACATTTGCAACAAACAGAAAATGTTGTATAGTGATAAATTACAGTATACTGTATTCCTGCAAATCTTGTTACATTATACAAGAGCAGAGATGCTATTTTGTTGCTGGACACATCGCCCAGCAGCTTGTGCATTTACATGTTCATTTGTGTTGTGCACAAGATTGAAGCAAGTTTGAATCTTTATTCTGTTCCTCTGTTTCTGCCCATAATTTCCTGTCCTCCCTCAAATTTCCTTTAAATAAAAGTGGCAAAAGACCAAAGAAATGATCAATATTTTTATTCAGAGAAAGCCCTTATGGATGGATGGATGTTATTGATCCGTTTTAGACTTTTCTCTGTGTGTAATTTGTCATCAGGAGCTGATTGATATAAACCAGCACCATCTGAATGTGATGGGTGTGGGTCACTCATCCCTGGACACACTGTGTAGGGTCACTCTGGCCAGGGGGCTGCACAGTAAACTGACCGGGGCAGGAGGAGGAGGCTGTGGAATCACTCTCCTACGACCAGGTACTAATACACAGCCCAGAGTAACAAAAAAAAAACCGCGATGTGACCATAAAGCAAAGGGCTCTTTCACTTTCGATCAAAGTGCACACCACTGATAAGCATTGTAAATGCAGTATTACAGTACACATACCAATTAAATGCGCAGTTCTCCTCTCGTGCGTCCTCCCCACTGTGTCGCTGGTCGAGGCAATAATCACTTTCGTTTCGCTTTCAGATATCTCTATTATAGATGCCATCAATGCTTTTACCTTTTTAGATGTAATTACCGAAATCAAAACATTCTATAAACTATAAATCCACACGAAAACTTCAGTCAAGCCAACTCGCGCGTCAACCTGAGAGATCAGCCTCCTTACCTTAAAGTGTCAAATTTCTCGTTTCTGAATGGACGGTTTGGCTTGATTGACAAACGCTAATGTTCGGGCATGATTTATATACCATCTACCTGTCCTAAAACGTTAGCACGCTTTGATGGATGGTTTGGTGATCGCGTGTTTCTACGTTTGAGAGCCCATTTCCTGTTCACATCCGCGACAAAACAGTTGATTATTTACAAACGAAAGCTCACAGAAACGTGAAAATGGTCTCATTTGAAAGAAAATATCCTAAGCTAAAAGATGATTAAGTGTGATTGATTGAAGCAGCCCTTATCAAAAGTGCGGGGGTCGATTTCTGTCTTTTAAAAACTGTGGGGGTCCTGACCCCCCTGTCCCGCGTGTTTTTAAAACGCCAGGAGCGAATCCAGGCACTTGAGCGTCTATTTGCAGTGCTCATCAATGTGACTTTTTACCCTACTGTCCAATCGTAGTGGAGGAGGGGCGGGACAAATACAACACCGACTACGTCAACAGATGACAATGATAAGCATAATAACGTAACAGAATAATTTAAAGAGCCAGACATACTTTACATTGTATCAATGTTTTTATAAAGAAAAAACACAGAAACAAACTATATGTCAAATGAGATGCTAGTAACACTTCTGTGGATATTACGTATCATAGCAAATGAAGCTTCTCAACTGGGAAAAAACAAAAACAAACAAACAAACAAACAAAAACCCCACTGCACTGCCAAAGCATTCTCAAGCGGCCACAGCTAGACATTTTCAGCAGAGCGCCTAGTGTTTTCAACTGGCTAAAAAGCTTTGGTGGACACACTGCCTAATGCCTGCTCACATTTAGTCTAAAACTATAATAGCCATCATGTTTATACTGCGCATGCAGCTCCTCTGCACCTACTCCCGATTTCTCTCAACATGGGGACAGGAGAGCTGTCAATCAATAAATGGGAAAACAAAGTAACTTGCGTTACTTATTTGGAAATGTAACTCAGATATTTTGCTGTAAATTTACGAGTAATGCGTTACTTTACTAGTTATTTGAAAAAAAAAATCTGATTACGTAACTTGCATTACTTGTAATGGGTTACTAGGACTTTGTGATGCATTTGTATAGACAACTAGATAACCTTCTGTCAATTCTGACACCTGATTGTACCAATCATTGTTGTTTTTGTATGAAATGTCTTCATGGAACCCTATGGTGTATATTTTGGAAATGCTACCTGTGGTTAATCAGTCTGATTGCTACGTATTGTTTGAACAGTCTCCATGAGGGTGGCACCCTGCAGACTGCGTGACTGTTTAATGCGATTTGTGAGGTAAATCTTGCTTGTCACTCTTGTCTGACAAAGCTAACAACTTGACGCAGCAGCTGTCAGACTGGGCCACACTCTTTGTTTATGCCTGAAGCCACTAACGCATTGAATTTTAATCAGGATCTTAGAACCCTCAAAAACAGCCTCCAATAAAGATGGATGGATTATGATGTGATGTTGTTAGTCTAGCAGCTTGAGTATGCGACATTGTTAGTTCTAGGCATGCCTTGTTAAGGCTGAATTGAGATTTCTGAAGTAAATTTCCTTTTCTTCGTTTGATTTGCAGACAAGATGAGTCTTTCTCAGCTGTTGTGTGTCCTGTTGCTCCTTTAAATCAGGTTGTTTACCATCTCAGCGTTATTTAAAGTCCCCCTATTAGGCTTTTTCAGATATTACTCTTCATGTAGTGTGTTATGTAGTTGTTAATTGTCTCCCAAAAGAAAGAACCAATTATGAACTGCCTGAAACAATTTGTCAGTTTTACTCCCTGCACAAACCTATGTACACTGAACAAAATTATAAACGCAACACTTTTGTTTTTGCCCCCATTTTTCATGAGCTGAACTCAAAGATCTAAGACTTTTTAGATGTGCTGTGCTCTTCAATGGCTGTGCGAAGTTGCTGGATATTGGCAGGAACTGGAACACGCTGTCATATATGCCAATCCAGAGCATCCCAAACATGCTCAATGGGTGACATGTCCGGTGAGTATGCTGGCCTTGCAAGAACTGGGATGTTTTCAGCTTCCAGGAATTGTGTACAGATCCTTGCAACATGGGGCCGTGCATTATCATGCTGCAACATGAGGTGATGGTCGTGGATGAATGGCACAACAGTGGGCCTCAGGATGTCGTCACGGTATCTCTGTGCATTCAAAATGCCATCAATAAAATGCACCTGTGTTCGTTGTCCATAACATATGCTTGCCCATACCATAACCCTTCCGCCACCATGGGCCACTCGATCCACAACGTTGATATCAGCAAACCGCTCACCCACACAACGCCATACACGCTATCTGCCATCTGCCCTGTACAGTGAAAACCGGGATTCGTCCGTGAACAGAACACCTCTCCAAAGTGCCAGATGCCATCGAATGTAAGCATTTGCCCACTCAAGTCAGTTACGACGACGAACTGCAGTCAGGTCTTGACCCCGATGAGGATGACGAGCATGCAGATGAGCTTCCCCGATACGGTTTCTGACAGTTTGTGCAGAAATTCTTTGGTTATGCAAACTGATTGTTGCAGCAGATGTCCGGGTGGCTGGTCTCAGACGATCTTGGAGGTGAAGATGCTGGAAGTGGAGGTCCTGGGCTGGTGTTGTTACATGTGGTCTGCGGTTGTGAGGCCAGTTTGGATGTACTGCCAAATTCTCTGAAATGCCTTTGGAGATGGCTTATGGTAGAGAAATGATCATTCAATTAACGGGCAATAGCTCTGGTGGACATTCCTGCAGTCAGCATGCCAATTGCACGCTCCCTCAAAACTTGTGACATCTGTGGCATTGTGCGGTGTGATAAAACTGCACATTTTAGAGTGGCCTTTTATTGTGGCCAGCCTAAGGCACACCTGTGCAATAATCATGCCGTCTAATCAGCATCTTGATATGCCACACCTGTGAGGTGGATGGATTATCTTGGCAAAGGAGAAGTGCTCACTAACACAGATTTAGACAGATTTGTGAACAATATTTAAGAGAAATAGGCCTTTTGTGTACAAAATCTTAGATAGTCAAAAGTCTTAGATAGTTCGGCTTATGAAAAAAGGGGGCAGAAACAAAAGTGTTGCGTTTATAATTTTGTTCCGTGTAGGTTTGTAACAAATTAGCATAATTCCAGCCTGTGGTCTTCATGAACAACATCTACTTTGACCTGCCCTAAAACACTGTAGTTGTAGCTGAGGACTGAAAGAGGACTCACTGGACACTGTTTTCTGTGCTGCAAAAGCAAATTCACTTTGCATACACTTACAAAGGACGAGGACTTGGGCTCGAATCGATAAGGTAAAACCGACGCCATCATTACTGTTTGTATAACTGTGTTTACAAGCACTAAGGAAGCCTCCGGAGCTGAAATTCAGACATGGGGTGCTTCTCAATATCCTTCCTCGTTTCCTCGCTCCTCCGTCCTCCATCCTATGACCTGGAAAACGATCGAGCTCAGCCATCTTGAAGGATATCTCAATTCTCTACTTGCACCACGAGGAGGCGAGGATCGAGGAGTGAGGAGGCTTCCTGAGGAGTCATGAGCGAGGATACACAGGTGCATCCTTTGCGGAAGTCTTTCTCCTCGAGTAACCTGACGCACGCATAAATTCTCCTTCCCCTTCATATCTGTCACAGTAATATAAATGTATGCTTTACTTTTACAGTTTATACCTCATATATTTCAATGGGGCATCTTGCTTTATTAATATTTATTATAATTTTTAAATAACCAAACGTTAACAACATGTGCGTAGATCCCTCGAGTGCAGCTGATGATGCTTTGAAGTGACGCTAAAGGGAGCGAGGATTTATCATTTCACTCTGATAAATTTATCATTCAATTCCTACGTCCTCGCATCTTTTCCTTGTGTCCTTTCCTCGCATCCTGAAGAGGTGGAGCTATGACGCGAGGAAAGGAAGCGAGGAAAGGAAACGAGGATGCACAAATAAGAATTGAGAAGCACCCATGGTAGTAGGCATTAAAGCTGCGTTCACGTCACCTCGTATTTACCGGAATCTTGAAATGACAACACGTGACGTTATATTCGGAGCTGTTCACGTCCTTTTGGTCCTTGAACTGGGAATTATGCGTTTCCATGGCAGCACTGTCAACGCCTAAATGAATCTACAGCTGTCAGGTGGTACAGCGCGGCCACGTGGTATATCTGGGAGCTTTCAGAAAACTCCCAGCTTACAAGCTGTAATTACGAGCTCTACGAGGACGTGAACGCTTTTTACAAGCTAGAATCTCGTAACTACAGGAATTACGAGGCCACGTGAACGCACCTTTACTTTCCAACACACGGTGTAAGCAGTCGACCAATCACAACAGACTGAGCCATCTGACCAATCAGAGCAGAGTAGGCTCTTGAAAGGAGGGGTTTAGAGAGACCAAATCCTCTTATCAGCCACTGTGATGCGCGCACACACATGTACACACACTGATTCTTGGGTTTCATGTTTGAGGGTTTGGCAGATTGTCAGACCACCTGAATATGATCAGTGTTCCTGACACAAACAACTGGGGAAAAAAAGTTTTATTTCAACAGGAACAATGTTTTGAAGACATGAGATACAAAAAATAATAATAGTAACAATAACATATTTTCATAAAAACTAAGTTTATTACCCACACGCTCCTTACATGCTAAGCTTAGTTGTGCTGTTCACGCAAGAGACAAAAGTTTGGGGTTGGTATCTTCAGTGTCACATGCTTCAGAAATCATTATAATATGATGATTTGGTGCTCAAGAAACATTTCTTATCATTGTTTAAAACGTTTGGGCATCTTAATATCTTTGTGGAAACCGTGATACATTTGTTTTCAGGATTTTTTTAAATGATTAGACAGTTAAACAGCACTTTGTAGCAGTATAAATGTCTTTACTGTCACTTTTCATCCTTGCTGAATAAAAGTATTAATTTCTTTCTATTTTTAAATGTACCGACCCTAAACTTTTGATATATTATATTATATTATGTTATATTATGTTATATTATATTATGTTATATTATGTTATATTATATTATGTTATATTATGTTATATTATATTGTTATATTATGTTATATTATATTTATGTTATGTTATGTTATGTTATGTTATGTTATGTTATGTTATGTTATGTTATGTTATGTTATGTTATGTTATGTTATGTTATGTTATGTTATGTTATGTTATGTTATGTTATGTTATGTTATATTATGTTGTTATGTTATGTTATATTATATTATATTATATTATATTATATTATATTATATTATATTATATTATATTATATTATATTATGCGGGAATTACACATTTACACAATTTAGCTTTAACTCCATGGACCTTTTGTTTTGTTGAAAGTAATTTTTCTAGGTCTTGTTAATGCGTATGGTTTTTGTACTTTTTGTTTTGCAGAGACGGATACATCAGTGATTCAGAGCACCGTTGAGGAGTTAAAGTCTTGTGGCTTTGACTGCTGGGAGACCAGTATCGGAGCTCCTGGGGTACAGCAGCACTCTTCTGCTGCACTCAGTCAGGACATCCTGAAGATCCTCAACAGCTACTGAGACACTAAGTAAACAGTGTACTTTATGCTTCATCATTATCATTAGCACGAATGCTCATTGCTGCTGTTACCCTGGATCTTGGTTCAACAAATGTAGTTGATAATCATGCTTGGAAAATGTTATATTGAAAATTGTAAAATAATATAAAACACAAGCTTATCATCTGTTGAATTAAGAAATATCTATTTGTATTATTACATTCAATGTGCTTATGCATTGTGAATGTTATTTTTTCACACATCAAACTCAGTATGTTTTTATATATGACACTAGATGGCAGCAGAGTGTAAGACATGGATTTAATACTGTCAGTTTTAGACAGTGTGTATGGAATGCAAATAATAGATATTTTGAATAATAATTAATTAAATTAATTAAAAAATAAAATTTAATAAATTGCAATCTTCTTTTTCATAAAAAGCTGTTGCACAAGATTATTATTTCTTGGCCTGTCTGCGTATTCCTAGCAAATATAGTACGATCATCTCATTTGCCAAAATGTTTCTCAACAAGGATCACATTTCTGACCAGAACTAGCACAGCTTGGAGCATTTTGGACTGAGTACAGCCGCTGTATTATTGTCACTAAACCCAAAGTAATTACTTTTCAGTTCTTTGCTCTTTGTCAGAATATTTTGCACCGGAACGGTTTTGAAGCCAAGTAGTGGATGCAAGGATGCGTTTTGGCTGTCTACCAGACACAGCCCAAGTTGATCTGTGAAGCGCAGTGATGAAATAAACGCTCTGCACTTAGAGCGGAGCACATTTCCCCACAGTCCCAGGAGAGGGGTGTAATTTTAGTGGTGTTTTGTGAGGAACAGATAAAGAGGGCTATCTTCAGCACACAAGACCTGGAGCTAGAGAAAAGAAAATGGATTTGTACTGAGATGAATGTGTTCCTGTAAACTGAAGGCCGGCAGAAGGACAGAGCCTCTTATGCTTGAACAAGTCAATTTAAGAAGACCTAGGGAGGCCAGAGACTACTTTGAAAGTGATTGCTGCCAGTTTTGTAAATGTGAAGCCATCAGCACGTTTAATCCAGGTGCATAGCCATCATTTTATAATTGGGGAGGCCATAATGTGCAGCGAAAGACCAGTGGCCTGTTACATAAGCTGCTTAAACTAGTCTTACAAGTTAGTCATCTTATTTTTTTCTTCAAGACTGGTCATATCTTTTTAAGTCAGTTACGTAAAAAGGCACATTGGTCTAATTTGAATCCGAAAAGTAAGACTTATTAGCCGTAACTAATTGCTAGTTGGTCACACTAGTTCTTATGGCACGGCCTCAAGCAGCTCTATTTATGCAATAAGACCCCAGTTTTCCTGGCAAGTTTTATTTTCTTCCTCTTTTGTCTTAAAGGGTTAGTTCACCAAAAAAATGAAAATTCTGTCATTAATTACTCGCCCTCATGTCGTTTCACACCCGTAAGACCTTAAAAAAATCTGATGGTTCAGCGAAGCCTTTATTGCCAGCGAGATCATTTCCTTTTTCAAGGCCCAGAAAGGTGCTAAAGATATATTTAAAACAGTTCATGCGACTACAGTGGTTCAACCTTAATGTTACGAAGCGACGAGAATACTTTTTGTGCGGCAAAAAAACAAAATAACGACTTTATTCAACAATATCCAGTGACAGGCGATCTCAAAACACTGCTTCATGAAGCTTCGAAGCTTTACGAATCATTTGTTTTGAATCAGTGGTTCGGATAACATGTCAAACTGGCAAAGTCAAGTGAACTATTGAAATTTCGAAACATGACGTAACAAAGCCTCATTTACTGAAATCACCTGATTTTGGTGCTCCGAACCACTGATTCGAAACAAGATTTGTGAAGCCTCATGAAGCAGTGTTTTGAAATTGCCCATCAGTATGTTTTTGTTATATTTTTAGCATATTTGCTTTGTCTTAGGGTATTTATGTTTTGTGCAGAAAAAAAAAATTCTATTTTTGTCCATATAATGCAAGTCAGTGGAGTTCAAAAACAACATTGGACCCCATTGACTTTCAATGGACATTTTTGGTTGAACTATCCCTTTAAGAGATTGAACAGTGACTTTTAATGACAACATACACACGTTTGCCTGTTGAAAAAGTGTGCTTTTTACATTTTATTATTTTGCTCTGTTTTGCTTATGCTCTATCGTTCAAGTTTTGGGAATAAGATTGAATTTTTTTAAACAAATTAATAGTTTATTCAGCGAGGATGCATTAAATCCATCAAATTTGACAGTAAAGACATTTATAATGTTACAAAATTATATTTCTTAGAAATTTTAAATCTATTGAACTTTCTTATAATCAAAGAATCCTGAAAAAATGTATCTCAAAAATATTAACATTGATACGAATTGTTTCTTGAGCTCCAAATCAGCATATTAAAATGATTTCTGAAGGATCATGTGACACTAAAGCTGAAAATTCAGTTTGCCATCACATGAATAAATTACATTTTAAAATATAATAACATAGAATATGGTTATTTAAAATTGTAACAGTATTTCATTACAGTATTTGCTGTATTTGTGAGCAAAGGAATGCAGCCTTGAGAAAATCTTACCGACCCTAAACTTTCGAGGCGAAGAGCCCTTTTTTTTTCTTGCATAAAACAGATTTGCACGTCTCGAGTACATTGATGTTTAAGAGCCTGACTCAAGGGAACCATCACAGGGCTCTGAGGAAGTGACCTCAGACCCCAGAAGTGAGGCGTTGCCCTTTTGTCGATCATGGCGTGTGGCATTTACCCACGAACTGGCTACCAACCTATTTATACACACTATGAATATTGCTTTTCCCGATGCCATCAGCTTTAAAGGGTAAAAATGAGTCGCATCATCTTACTTTCCCATTTTCTCCTTGCTGCCATGTCCACTTTAGCCCGATCCAATTTGGATCTCATCCTCAGACAGATTGAGGAATCGCTTTTCAATCTTTGATCTGCTGTAATGAAAAGAGAGAGGGTACTGCCTGTGAATGCAGTAACCGGATTAGCGGAGGGAGGAGAAGGCGGCATCGGCCATTCGAGGGGGAACAGATGAATGAGTAAAGCTGGCTTTAACCAGAAGAGGGGGGCCCAGGATCGGCCCCCGCCACCGAAATCCCCCTGACCTGCTGCTAGTCATGCGCCTCGTGTTTGTGCTGACAAACAATTTCACAAAAATGGATCCCCAAATCGTTATCGACTTTTCCTCCTTCCTTCCCTCCTGCTCTCGGACATGAGAGCCCTTGATGGGGTCGGCTATGAGTTAAACACTATTGGCAGTTTTGAAGTCTGTCCAACAAACAACTGGCAGAGGATGTTAGAGAGAAAAGGTCAGTTTGTGGAGGGGGAAAAATCTGGAATAATTGATTTTTTTTCTTCTTTCTTTCCCTCTCTCTGTTGTTTTTATTCATTTCTTTAAATGTCAGAAGGCTTTTGTGTGGCATAGGCAGACAGGTTGTATGAATGAATGGGAACTGGCTGGCTGAGGCTGCCTTTGGTGAACCTTGACCCTCTGTGTGGCGTCCTCTCTGCGCATTCTCTGTTGTATCGAATCCATGTCTTCGGCCCCCACCGTAACCCCAGCTTGAATTTAATTACCACTGAGCTCTTCAATTTAAATTGCATTGATGAAGAGGAATGAGGAGGAGGAGGGGTGAGCCGTACCTCTCTGTCTCTCCTCCCTGCGAGGCACAGATGGTATTTTTTATCAATGTCAGCGGCAGCTTCTTTCTGCACTGATGAATAGATTCTAAGGATGGCCTGACATTATTTCAGATAACAGAGGCAGCCAAGAAAAGGGGTCAAGGATGGAGAGGAACTGCAGAGCCATTGAAATATAATAAAAACAAGTATTCAGGACTCAACCCAGCCCTGCTTTATTCGGTTTGTCTCTTGCATGTTGCGTTGCATAAAGAAATGTCAGCCGAAATGATTTCCCTTTCGTGTGTTCGTTTAGGCAAAGTTCAAGAGTGATGGGAGTAAATGTGAGGACATGATGTGTTTTATTCCTCTTTACTCTGGGCATGCGAGCATTGTGTGGTGCTGTTTGACTCGTTCTCTGCAGGGATGTGACACTGCGCGTGATAGATATGAACTCTTGAGTTTGTCTGTGTGACGCTCTTGTAAACAGATCATAGCAGAAGAGCACGCTGGCAGCATGTCCTTTTTGTGTCGCTCGGATAAAAATCAGCATCTGACCAGCTCTCTGAGTGCCAGTATTTTTGAGTCTTCTCCACAGGCTTTGCCTTTGATAGTATTTTTACTGGGAAAGTAACATTCATCACCTCTCTTCCTTTACTGTCCTTTCCATTTCCTCTTTCCTTTCCTACCGTTTCCTTTCCTGTTATCTATCCTGTTGTTGTCATCTTGCCTTTTCTTTAATTTTTTCCCATCCTGTCATTTACATCCTTGCTTCGCACTTCTTTTTCCTGATTTTTGTCTTTTGATTTTCTGTTTTTTGTCCTTTTCCTTTTTATCCTTTAACATTTTTCCTTTCCCTTTTCCTGTCCTGGTATTTTATTCTTTCCATTTCCCTTTTCTGACCTTTTCCTCTTTGCTTTCCTTTTTTTCCCCATCCTGTCATTTACTTCCTTGATTTCCTGTTTTTTGTCCTTTTGCTTTTTATCCTTTAACAATTTTGCCTCTTTTTTTCCCCTTTTCTTTTCCTGTCCTGGTATTGAATTCTTTCCGTTTCCCCTTTTCTGACCTTTTCCTCTTTACTTTACTTCTGCCTCCCGTCCTGTCATTTACATCCTTGCTTCACTCCTTTTCCTGATTTTTGTCTTTTGCTTTCCTGTTTTCTGTCCTTTTCCTCTTTCCCTTTTATCCTTTAACATTTTTGCCATTCCTATTCCTTTTCTTTTCCTGTCCTGGTATTTTATTCTTTCCATTTCCCCTTTTCTGACCTTTTCCTCTTTACTTTAATTCCCCCCCCTCCTGTCATTTACATCCTTGTTTTGCACTTCCTTATTTTTTATTCTTTCCTGTTTTCCTTTTTATCCTTTAACATTTTGCCTTTCCTTTCCCCCTTATTTTCCTTTTTCCTGTCCTGGTATTTTATTCTTTCCATTTCCTTTTCCCCTTTTCTGAATGTTTCCTGTTTACTTTCCTTTTTTCCTCTCTTCCTTTTTCCTGTCATGTTGTTTCCCCTTTCCTTTTCATGTTTTATAATTTTCTTCTTCCCTTCTGATTCTTTCCATTTCCATTGTCTTGTTCTTTTCATCTTTACCTTTTTCTCTTCTACCCCTTTTCCTGTCCTGTTATTTCCACATTTCCTTTTTATGTTTTGTCACTTTTCCCCCCTCTACTTTCCTCCTCCATTTCTTTCTATTCTGTTCTTCTTTTCATCTTTCATTTTTCCTGTTCTTTAATTTCCCTTCCTTTCCATTTCCTTTCTCTTTCCTGCCATTTTTCTCATTGCCTTCCTTTTTCTCTCCTATCCTCTCTAGTTCATTAGACTTATTGATTTTGAACCCTAGCAACTCTAGCAAAAGCGAGACTGTAGTGATATTTCATGAGTAAAGCCTGGTGCAATTCCATTTCGTGAGAAGGCTTTCGTCTTGCCCACCTGTGACCTCTCACCTTCCTTCAAGAGCTTGTGGCTCTGCAGCTGAGGAGGGCTCTTTTCTCTGCTCCTCTTGAGAAGATGCTGCAAGGGTCAGGGTCAAGGTGGTGTAAAATGAGAGTATGTGTAGGAGTTTGTGTGTCTTTCAGAGTAGAGAAAGGCATTCCCCTTCTGCCTGGCCCTGGTGAGAAGTGAGAGCAGAGGTCAGCTGACCCCATTAAAGCTGTCGGCTGCAGAAGAATCTGGCACAGACCTGCACATGTCGAGAGGCTGAAGCATGTGTGTGTGTGTGTAGGAGAGAGAAAAGAAGTTGTTGTGTGAGAGCTTGAATAGGTGGGATGAATCAGTGAGAACGTAACGTCTTATAGGCACTTCAGGTTGATGAATTCACTTAAGGTCCTGTCTTGATTAATGATCACAGTCTCAGTGAAAGCATCAGTTCAGTGATAAATGATTCTGTGTAGTATGTTAACAGCACTTGAAGTTGTTATTTCACAAACAGTAATGTACCATGTTATTAAATCATAATATTTCCATGGTATTCTTTGTAGTACCGTGAAAATACCATATAATATGAAACAGTAATCAAACAGTATATCATATTTTATAGTTGGGAATCTTGCAGTATGAAATGTAATACTTTTTTAAATAGCATTTTGATCATTCTTTTATGATTATGCATGCAAGTTTTATGACCTCATATTAATTTAATGACTGTAGAACCTTTGTACACCCCTTTAACAAATTTTAACTTAAAAATCCATGGAAACATGGTGTCATCACAAACTATTATACTTAATCATGTACCATTAAATGGTACTTCAAGAATATTGTGATAATACCCATATATCACAGTCCCTTTTTTTCTAAGGTTTTTAAGCAGAGAAATAGTATAACATTCTTTATTATATGAATTGATTTTACAATATAAAATATCTGAACTGTACTAAGTGTAGTGTTTGGGTGCTCAAGTCTAAAGATCTAATTGCAGAGTAATTCTTTTGTTGTACTGTAGGTTTTGAAGAGTTTTATTGATTTTTGTAGCAGTGCTCATCTCTGCTTGGCTAACGCTCAGAGCATGAAGCCTGTCAGACTCTTCTCAGAAAATCTCTCAGAGCAAATCGAAGCAGTTCAGAGTGGAGGGTGTCGGGGAAGGGCACCTTTACCTGCTCTAAACACACACACAGTAAAGAATGTTCACAAAACATGAAGAGATTTTGTTGCGTTCTCAAGCTCTGTTCCAAAAACTAGTCCTGCACATGCAGCTAGGTGAATTGAAACTTTATATGTGACTGATATGGAATGCTCTACAAAGGCAGCAAACATACAAAACAAAAACATACAAGAACAAAAATCATTCATTGATTTTTAACAATAATTTATAAAACTCTAAGGAAGAGCTATTGTAAGGTACAAGGTTTTTGTTGAAGCCATTGGTCTTCATTATTTCAACTTATTTTTGTGATAATCATATTTAAAAGTGGAATTCCTGGTAAAATATTGCTGCTGATTATGCAAAGAAATGTCCACTAGTCAGACAATCAAAGCAAGCTAATTGCGCCAAAAGAACTCTCTAGCACCCGCCCACTCCCATGAAGCACTGCGAATGATGTGGTAGATTCAGTCTCTCTACACTCTCAAAATACTTGTATATGCAATACATACACATATATATCCAGTCAACATCTTTAAATCAGTAGTATTGTATTTCTTTGTCATTTTTAATTCAACTATGTCAATGCTTCATGGGATTGTAGTTCTTTCCTTCATTAACACTGTTAAAGGTTCAGTAGGTGATTTCTGAGAAACACTGTTGATATTTGAAATTAATCCAAACAAACATTCCCCTCCCTTAATTGCTTTGCCCCAAAAATGCATGAACACGTAATGCAAGAGTGGATGTCTCTTTATCATAGCTGAAGCAGAGCAAAATAATGCTTTTTATAATGCTCTGTTTTCAGGCCTTCCTGCTTGGGTCTCTCCAGCACTGCAAAGCATTTCTAATATTAAAGGTGCCCTAGAATTAAAAATTTAATTTATCTTGGCATAGTTAAATAATAAGAGTTCAGTACATGGAAATGACATACAGTGAGTCTCAAACTCCATTGTTTCCTCCTTCTTATATAAATCTCATTTGTTTAAAAGACCTCAGAAGAACAGGCGAATCTCAACATAACGCCGACTGTTATGTAACAGTTGGGATCATTAATATGTATGACCCCAATATTTGCATATGCCAGCTCATGTTCAAGGCATTACACAAGGGCAGCCAGTATTAACGTCTGGATCTGTGCACAGCTGAATCATCAGACTAGGTAAGCAAGCAAGGACAACAGTGAAAAATGGCAGATGGAGCAATAATAACTGACATGATCCATGATATCATGATATTTTTTGTCATATTTGTAAACTGTCTTTCTAAATGTTTTGTTAGCATGTTGCTAATGTACTGTTAAATGTGGTTAAAGTTACCATCGTTTTTTACTGTAATCACGGAGACGAGCCGTCATTATTTTCATTTTTAAACACTTGCAGTCTGTATAATACATAAACACAACTTCATTCTTTATAAATCTCTCCATCAGTGTAGCATTAGCCGTTAGCCACGGAGCACAGCCTCAAACTCATTCAGAATCAAATGTAAACATCCAAATAAATACAATACTCACAAAGTCCGATGACGAACACTTTGTAAAGATCCATTTTGAGGGTTATATTACATATATACAAATATCTTTTTGCGCCAAATCAAAGTTTGTAATATTGTGATTTACCTTGTAGCTGGTTGGTTTGGTTTGGTTTATGGCACATAACTCTTTTTCCGAAGGCGTTTTATAAATCCTTATGGGAAAAATTTTTAATGACACCAAACTATTTTATATTATTTTTTAAATCATTTAAATTCTTGGATTTTTAAAAAAAAATTAATCTAACTATTGAATGAAATTTTGTTTTATAATTAACATTTCTCAGGTCTCATCCGGATTTGCTCGTCAATGCATTCTGAAGTTGCTTTCTTTATACATCGACACATGCATTTATTTCTTTAAAATTTGTCAAATGCAAGGTATTTTTGGAGGCAGCATATTAATTTGCCTACCTTTTGAACCTTTGTGTTGGTAAAAGGTATTGGAACAGAGCTTGAGAGAGGTGCTTTTATCCACATTGGCCTAATACACAAAATAACTCCTACTCATTGCAATGTCAAACCGAATTTCCTGAGCTTTCATAACTTCACTGTGAATGACAGCTGATTGCACGGTGGATTTTCAGGTGTCTAAATGCAGCCTTTGTGGATGGACCGGACACGGCCGCATGTCGGAAATTAATTAGAGTTTAGTTAATTCCGTCATCCGACATTCCGCTCAATTCCCTCTCTCCTTTTAAAATGCAGATGTTCATTTGATAAGACAGCATCCTCTGTCCACAGAGATAAACGTAATTTAATCCGATGCAAATGCAATTGCTTGGCCGCTTAATGGAGAATATAACATCCCGCTCTGATTTCGGGAGTGCACATTTAAATAAAAATTGAAACAAGCAGTTGGCATCCGTGCCGAGCTCAATCCCATCTCATGCAGATCAACCGATTTGATCTGCATTTGAATAAATTAAAATTGAAGATATACCATCTTGATGTATGAGAAATCATCCATGCTACTTAGAGTGATTGAACCATTTCATCTCCAGCTATCAGTTTCAACCGTGGAGATATACATGCTAATTCTGTGGTTTCATTCTCTATCTATTATGACTCGGACCTGAAGCTTGGATTTGTCCTGCAGTCACCTTGGCTTTAAATTATGTGTGCAAATGACCTGCGGTGGGCCCTGACCGTGCCGGCGCTTCGCCTTCCTGTCTGCCCACTCGGCTGCTGTAATTAGAGCTGTGCAGGTAGGAGTGTTCAGATTTCATCTGCTGAATTCCTGATAATATCTAATAATCTGAAAGCGTTTTAAAATTGGTCTCTCGTGCTCATGCATTATGCATGAGCTGCTGATTGCTTTTTTGCATAGATTAGCAATCATTTTACAGATATGTTTTAAGAGGGAAAAATGCTCTGTGAAACGTTCATAAGGACGTAGAGACTTTAGGTTTTGCATTGGCTTGCATTTGAGATGCTAGTTACAGGTAATTTAGGTCCCTCTCTCGCTCTCTCTTTCTCGCCTCCTGATTTCTGCCTCCATGCACATCATCAGCAGAGGAATGTCTCTAATTTCTTGTCCTCTTTTCTCTTGATTACTCACTTGTTGAGCATCCAGGCATCTGCACAGCTCGCCGTGTCCTGCGCTGTTTCCCAGACTTCTAGTGCTGTTGAGCAATCAGCACACATTAGTCATCAGGAGGCACCGTCATCTGCATATATGTGAGGCTCATTTCGCCATCAAATGCTTAAGAAGAGTGACCTCTCCCTGTGCTCGGCATGGATCGGCATGAAACAGAAGGTGCGGGTATGGTCTAATGAGCGGGAAAACGAAGCCGTAACCTGGCCTCCGCCATGCGTCCCAGGTGAGCTGTACTGCCTCCGTCTCCCCGGCAGCCATTTGACCTGCTCGCCGTTGGGTGCATTCATCTATATTAATGCTTGAGGTGTTAAATGCTCCGAGTCACCTTGGACTTCAATTGCTGTCAGGAGGAAAGGTGCTCTGACATGACAGTGATATTCTGTAATGAGAAAAAATGTTCCACAGAGCTTTCAAGTGGATTTAAGAACGTTTCTTAACGCAGTGTGTCACAATATGAGTGACACGCAGTGAGCCGCACAGGAACTGAAACCTAGCAAAGCACAATACGGACTCTTAATGGAGCGAGCTGTTATTTTTTTTCCAGTTCAAAAAAGGAATCAATATGATTTTTGACAAATATGTATAAAATGTTGTAAACTCCCTCTTTTCATGGTGGTCTTTTCATGTTAAGATCACATGACCAGCTGAAAAATACTCACTTTATCTTGGTAGCCCCCTTTTTACTGGACACTTTTGGAATTATTTATTAGGTTTTTGCCTGTAAATTGAGTTTTTGTGCGAGATGCTAGCCTGGATGCCAGCCGAACTTAGCCCGCCCACAACATTTTGAGGTCGGGGAGTTCGGTCTGGACTCGATCCGTAGAGGAGTAATTATGCCCGAACAGAAACTGTTCGGACCAATCACATTTGTCAGGGCGATGATTGACAGATTATCACCAGAAACGTAATCAGCCACATCATCAAAGACGCTTGGGTTGAATTAGTTTACAACAATGATGGCTGTTGTTGAAGAACTGAGATGTGTAGATTCCGCCATTGCGTCCGTTATAGAAGATATCGACAGCGCATTAATTGGCAAGTACTCCGTGTTTACTTATTCTTTTTACAACACCGGCAAAGATTGTTTACGCTCATCTTCTACTAGTTCCAGCATGTGTGCAGTTGAGTTCTGTTGACATCTATGCGTCGCTCAACATACATCACTTACTCTGTAGCTCTGATTGGTTGTAGGTCTATCCAATTGAGGTCTTTCCTGGATTGCTTGAAATACGCCCCCATAATCAAAGCCCAATGGAGCAGTATCAGACTCATATTCGAACTAGAATTGAGTATGACCACGTCAGGCTAGTGAGATGCTGCAGTTGAATTGCAAACAATCAAGCTTTCATAGTTAGAAGCATCTGCGTTCATGTGCTTGCATATTTTGGGTCTGAAGGAACTCGGGCTCTGTCCTAATTCACATAAAGGGGTTTCACCTTTTTAGGATTAATGTTTTCATAGTTCTCATAACTATTGGTGGAAGTACTAGGAATGATTTTAGTTCTAAGAACACCTTTTGGGGGGACTAAATTAGCTACTACTTCAGAGTAGGGTCTAACCCATAGACTGTAAAATAAAAAATGGATGACGCACCACCACTCTCTTCCGTTATGGAAAAGTGAAGCCGCCAATGTCCCAATATGGTGCTGACATCTTGTGCTGATTCGGGACCTGAGTCTGCACGTAGTGAACTTTGGATCCGATTCTGCGCAGTAGTTTGCCTGAAGTGGAGCAGCGCACTATCAAGGCCCCGTCCACACTCCCGCAGAATTGTTTAGTACAATTTACTGCAGAACAACTCATTATCATCCTTTGGTTCCTCAGTGATTACTTTGCTCAGAGAACCTGTCAATCACAGCTGTCAATCATGATGTCACACCCTGTTTTTATAGCATCAAATAACTAACTAAAACCAAACTTATTAAAAAAAAAAAAAAAAAACACTTGAACTTACATCAGTGTGATAAAAACTACATAACTTTGGAACATCTACACATCTTTGGAAAAAAATAATTTGTTAATTGTTTATTTTGTCTCATGTCCCGTTAAATTACATGGAGAGGGCGGAGTTTTGCTCTTTCAATAGCATTATATGTCTACATTCCATCTCTGTTATCACAAAACCCATGTCACACAACAGTAACACAGCTCAGATCACAGAGTCCTCCATCCTCCAGTTTTTGACGTTATTGAATGCCGCGCTTAAATGATGTCGCTGTCGGCTGGCTTACGTCACTTCAGAGTTCCTACTGGAGATGTGAATGCAACCAGGAAAATGGCCTAAAGGGAAAATTTGTTCTCAGGGGACTGACCTGGTGGCTAGTTCCTATAACTACCTGGTGTGAAAGCCCCTATATTTAAACTATGAACTGAAATGATGTACTTTGCTGGTAATGTAAAAGTAAATTATAATGCCATAAAGTCAACCCAGGCTTATTGGTAAAATGTGCCTTTGGTGACATTTCTGTAAAATGATATTACTTTATTTATTTGCACATTTCACAACACTTTCAAAGTGAAATGTCCCGTGAGCAGCTCTAAAAGCATGTTCAATTTTCTCCAAAATAGAAGAATGTGAATCTGGCAACATTTAATTATGTTGGTTGTAGTGCGTAATGTGGCAGTTTGAAAATGAAATGTGCGGTGAGTGTCGCTAAATGTCCGTATTTGAAATGACGTAACTCCTACACTTAACCCTATTCTAAACCTAACCGATAGTGTTAACAAAAGCAAATGTGAGATAAAGTAGTTCTTTTGAGTTATTTTATGGAGTCTTGTAACTCATGTTTCATGGGACTCGTAACCATTGCAAGTGCAATTCTGTTTCAGGTGAGCTACCAAGCAAGTTTACTACGTTAGAAAAGCTGGTTATGTGACCACAATGTGAAAATGAACTAGTTTACAAATCATTCACTATGTTTTGATGTCATAACATATAGTGTTGTGAAAAGAACTGCTCTTTGGGCCACATGATCATCACAGCCTCACCTTTACTCTCAGGCACAACTCACTCTCATTTATTGCATTCTCTGTCTTCTTTGTACTCTCTGGCTATCTGGGGTGCGACCCTGTGGAAGTCACTGCCCTCTCCCTGACAGTCCATCACTGCACGGTGCCGCCAGAGCAGGATTCTACCCGCCGGAGACAGAGTGTGATTGGGAGCAGTGTGAGAATGGCCCTGTCACACTCGATAAGCCGGCAGGACGCCCTGAGATGGGGACATATGGCATGTTTGACAGGGAAAGAGAGGGTGTGAATGGCACAGAATGATAAAATGGTGTTTTTCCCCCTTTGGCAATGTCATGCTTTCAGGGAAGAGAAGCGTGCAGAGGGGCTGACCGCTATTCAGCCAGGCGCAAGACCGACTCAAGCCCTGAACTGACATCTCCTTCAAGGTCCTGAGGTTCCAGCTCTCCTCTTTTTTTGTATCTCTCTCTCTCTCTCTCTTTCTTTCTTCTTTCTATCTGTCTGTCTCCTCTACTGACTGGTGGATTTGAATGGCACACATCACTCAAGATCCCATCAAACCTGGAACTCTCTTCATTGTCACTGGCTGTCAGGTTTAATTATTTCATATCAGGTTATAGTGTTAGAATAAAAAATGGGATAAATTAATAAGATCATTTTGATTTTTATGCTTTTTTAATCTGCATGTTCTGTTAACACTAACTTTGTCTTAATTTGACCCCAGTAAAAAACTACAGAATAATAATAATAATACAAAACAAATCCAAAGAGTTAACCGATATACCGATATATCTTAACATGTGAAAATTCATTGCTTAAATTAACATTTTAAGTATGGGGTCCTTAAAAGTGTTTGTATTAAATACATACAATGTTTTTTTTTTTTTATATATATTATTAATTATGATTTAATAATATGTATTATTCGTAATATGAATATAAATATTATTTATTTTCTTTCATATTTTCATTTTTTTATTTTAGTTTAATTTAATTTTAATCTGTCATTTTTATTACTTTTTTTAAAAAAATTCTAGTTTGAAATTAAGTTTATTTCAGTTAGTAATTTCAGTACTGCAGCTTAAAATTAAAAGCTAGTTGCCAAAGCAACATTTCTAATTTCTTTTAGTTTTTTTTTTTTATCTAATATTTAGGTTTTATTTTATTTCAGGTTTATTTCAATTAACAAACATATCTTTTAATATTTTTTACTTGTTAATTTTTAATTATTTTTTAAGTTAACAATCACCTAGACCCCAAATTTAAAGTAATGTCATGTTAAAGTAGCCCTCATGTTTTTTCCAAATCTGTATGACTTTCTTTCTTCTACAGAACACAGAAGAAGATATTTTGAAACATTTTTGTCCATAGAATTAAAGCCAAAGATGTCAAATGTTGTTTGAGACCCATTCCCCCAGTTACACAGACAAGGCTTAAGCCTAGTCCCACTCAAGGTAACTTGCATTGACATATCTTAGAATATGTCAGTGCCATTGTTTTGTCTCAAGATGCACACCAGTAATGTTTTTTTATTTTTTATTTTTTCTCAGGCATGATATAAAAGCTACTTAAATGTCCTAACTGAACTAAGGGTTAATCCTGGCTTAATGTAAGCCCTGTCTGTGAGACCAGGCCAAAAACTTTCATTGTTTGAGAAAAACAACCATACAACCACACATCAATTTTTGTGTTCCGAGGAAGGAAGGAAGTCGTATAGGTTGAGGAACAACCTGAGGGGCGAGGTATGCATTAAATATAACCTTTTTAATGCAGGACTTTTTAAATGTTTGTTCATAATCCACAAGATTATCAGTAACCTGGTACCTTCAATGGCAGTTATGTCTTGTTAACTATTAAAAGGCTTTGGGGCCTCTCAGGGCTCAAAACAGCATGAGGTTTAAGCATCACTGATTTGTTGCCCTCTGTTTATTCCAAAGGCATATAAATAAAATAAGAGTATTCTGGACTGCATATGTTTAATCGGTCTGCCACAGTTCCTGCTGTCAGTGTCAGTGAGCTCTTGATTTTCACTCAGGCAGTGGCTTAGACCACTATCCTTGTAAGATGTCACAGAGTATATGTGTCAAACCCGAGCACCACTGCTCCTTTAGCTTTCACTCAGCATTATTCCCAAGAGGCCTTCAGTCAGAGTAATCACACACACACACACACACACACACACACACACACACACACACACACACACTGAGTTGATAGTAAAACAGTGAAGAAAATTGCTAGGGGACTTTTTTAGAACAGTGCTCACCAGTTTGTCCTTGAAGATTATGCTGGTTAAGACTTTACGTTTAAGGTGCAAACACTTCCACTGACTTTAAAGTAATGAAATTGATGCAATTTGCTTCCTATATTCCAGGTATTATACTTACAAGCTATCTGTAACACAAATACAAACTTGGTGCATCGTCACGATTGGACACATGCGAAAACCAATGGTGGTCTCTCTCACATAAAGAAAGCTATGGCATTCAGAAGATCTGCACATAAGTTGAATTGACTACTTTTGCGATGCTTTTCTTTTTTGTAGCGTAGAGCCTGAAGACTATATGCTTTCATTAAATGAAAAAGAGTCGTGTGAACATTCTTTTAAATGACGTCTTTTGTGTTCCATATAAGAAAGAAAGTCAAATGGATTTGGAACGGCATGAGAGTGAGTAAATGATGACAGAATTTTAATTTTATGGGTGAACTATTCCTTTAATGTGTCAGACCTCAGATTCAGAATGCTTTGTGGTGCATTTATGCAGAAGAATGTGCATCAGGTCTCAGTAATGTTGAAGGGAAGGTCACAATATTAGTCTCTTTCATGCTAACTCTTTGGTAAGCACCCAAGAATGATAAGGAAAGTGTTGTTGAATCTCTTTGCTCTCTGAATAAGGCACTTAATCAAAGCAAAAAGTTACTCCAGGGGCATTTCAGCATGGTGCCTCCACTCTCAGCAGGACAGCTGCTTCAGTTTAGTTTTTTGATAAAAAGGAGGCCGCAAAACAGACTAATATCAGTGAATTAAAACATCTAAATCTAAATAGAAATTGTGTGGGATTGTGTGACGTTAAATCTACAGTATGCAACTTTTATTTGGTTTACCAGCTGTTCAAATGTTTTCAGAGCTCATAGGAATTAATTTCATTTATAATGCCTGAGAAGTTAGTTCAGATTTTGTTCTGATTTTACTAGTATCATTAGTTTCACTTTTTTTTTTTTTACCAATTTTTGGTACCAATTTTTTTACCAATACCAATTCTACTTGGTTTTACATTCAAAAATCTGATTTTTCTGTTTTCATACAGCTGGTCAACAGCAACTCACTAAATTATATAAGGTTGGTTCTTGCATGTTTTGCAACAATTTCAAATTGAAATGTCCAGTGAGTGGCACATTCAGTTTTATCCGAAACAGATGAACATGAAACCCGGACTAACAATCTATGACAACAGTGTAAAAGTAGCCCAATTCCGCAGGAAAACCACAGACTTGGCAACACTGGAATTCGGAAACATTTTATACCATTGGTTGTATGTATTGTGCCAGTTCAGAAATAAAGGGGGCAACCGAAAACTTGGGCAGCTGACATGTTGCCACACTGCCTTATAGGCAATGACTCTGCAGACAGTGTTTTTGCATAAGGTACCTCACGAAACAGACTTCTGAGGCAGCATAACAGTTCAATGTACAGCAAAGCGCGCTTTGGTGATAACTAAACAAATATTTAATTACTACAGTAGTAATTTCTCTCTAGAAATGACATCAGAAGTGGAAATCTTTGGTAAAAAACATTACACAAACTGACCAAAACCCACAACTTTCAGATGCCATCTTTCTTTTTCTAGCTCAACTGTCATGGAACGCATAGGATTGTGGGATCAAAGGCAGCGAAGGATACATCTATGCCAAAGCCACTGGAAGGCAAGCCTGCAACCTTTAGCCAAAAAAGTGCAACAGCTAATGCTAACATCCGCCTCTGGCGGTAAGCAGGGAAGGAGACCAGAGGCAGTTTTCTGAATAGATGTCAATGAATGAGAAGCTTCACTATGCTGATTAAACAGCTTTTGTGGGGAAATAGCTAATTATTTAATCAACAGCTAATCTTCAGCATGTTTAAATACTTAAATACTTTGCTGGAAACTATATGTAGAATTTAGTTTGATAAAAATGTATTTTTTTAAGAGAAGGCAGACTAGAGAATATTGCGACAGATAGGACTCATTTACGGCATTACCAACAGCAAATGTGCCGCATTACTGTTTGACAGAGAGAACAATAGATGTTGTATCAAAGCCACTGGAAGGCAAGCCTGCAACCTTAAGCCAAAAAAGCGTAACAGCTAATGCTCTGGCTCTGGCGATACGCAGGGAAGGAGTTTTGAACGGCGGGCACTTATGTCACTGCCATAGAGTACCTCAGGGATGATGTGCTTTTGTAGGCAAAACCTGGAAGCGAGCTAGCATTTTTGTACTTCCGATTCCATCGCCCTGAAGTCAATAGGTTTTTTGAATGGGTTTTTGCTAAATTGACTGAAATAAGGTCTTCTGTTGTTAACAAAGCCATATGACATAAAACACACCAGCTATAACCCGCTTGTGATTTTTTAAAACCTTTCTTGTGTCTTAAAAACAGTGTTTGCTAACCCAATTGCTAAAAGGGACTACTTCCTTTGGCAGGGACTTTAGACGTCATCATGGCAAACAGGACATTTGGACAGCATTTCTCATGAAAAAGTGGATAAGTATTCATACACAGCGCAGATCATAATCAGCAAGCATGTTTTTAAATAGAGTTGTTTTTTAAATAAAGTTTTAAGGAAGCTTGGTGGTGACGACGTTGATCCGTGACCATGGTGTGCTGTAGTCCGTTTATAGCCTACTGTTAGCTTTTTATATCTGACGACTTTATTTAGGCTTCAAAATGTATAAATATTGTGTTAACTTGTAAAGATTATCTTGATAGACAAAATGTGTGTCATAACTCTTGTTAAACACAGAACTTATTTTTTGCGATTTTCCAAAAATCTATGGGAAAAATGCATAGGCTTTTGATCGAGGGAACCCTTGCGCCGCTAACTTCCAGGTTGGCCTACAAAAACACGTCATGACACTATAGGCTGAGAGATGCCACATGTGATTAAGTTAGCCGTTACGCTTTCTACAATGGTAAGAGATACAGAGACAATGGCTGCATCCGGAAACTGTAAAATGCTGCCTTCTGAGGACACATTTCAAGGTAGTAAGGCATCAAGGCACGTCCAAATCCAATGTTAGCTTCACTTCCTGTCTCATGAGATACCTTCCTCAGATCGATTTTTGAAGGAAGCATAGATGTGTCTTTGATATTCCAGAATCCTGTGCTTTTCATTCTGTGCCAGTTGAGTTAGAAAATTAAAGATGGCGTCCGAAAGTTGCGTTTGCTGCTTAGTTTGTGTATAAATGTACGATTTTGACCAACATATTTCAATTTTGATATCATTTCTATCGAGACATTACTAGGCTACTATAATAATTAAATATTTGTTTAGTTCTCACCAAAGCTCGCGCTAGCCTATATTGCTGTAGATCATTAAATTGTTACGCTGCCTCAGAAGTCTGTCCGAAATTTCGTGAGGTGCCTTCATGCACAAACGCTGAATACTGCATACATCTCTTATAAGACAGTGAGGCAGCAAGACAGCTACCTAGGTTTTCGGACGCAGCCAATCTCTGTCTATGCTGCCTTCAAAAATCGATCCGAAGTATCTGAAGAGACAGGAAATGAAGCCAACATTGGATTCGGACGTCAGTAAAAGCCTAGCTTTGTGCAAATACAGCATTGAGCGGAGGCTGCGTGGAGTTCCGATCATGCGAATGCGGAAATTTCGGATCCGATTTGAGCTTCGGATGCGTTGAAATATTTGAACTTCTGCGGCTAGACCGTATGCGACCGGCCGACCGGATATGATGTATTCAAAACGATGAGCACGAAGTTAGAATTACCAATATTTGAACACTTTAACGTTATTATATAAACACCATTTCTTTAAAATGATATTTTATGATTATTAAATAAATTTTTACGTTGAAGCTCTATAAAATCTAGTTTGTTTTTATTTCAGATGTATTGAGGGTCATTTGCTTTGTATGGATATATTCATAAATGCATTAACGTTACATTAATTAAAATCGTTAAGTTTACCATGGTGGTTGCTGGGTTGGAATAAGGGTAACGGTTGCTTCACTACCAATTTCAAAGTTCCGTGCGACTGCCGCTAGGGGGCGAAATGCGACAATCGGATGCGAATGTCGTGTGCAGTGGAAAGGCAGCTACGCGCGCTCCGCATCGCAAGCTATGATCGCAAGTCACTGCTGAACCAGGTGATCTACCGAGCAAGTTTCAATAAGGAGGTTCAACCAACTCTGAGTTAAAACTTGAACTCTGAGTTGACTTAGTCTGAGATGGGATACTCTGAGTTTTCAGTTTCAGAACAGTTGAATTGAGTTCAGTCGACTCTAAGTAGGTTGACTCAGAGTTAAGCGCGTGCACCACGACTATGAAAAGCCATCATCAATGGAGCTCCGACATTAGGATTCACCATGGCAACAGCACGTGACAAAAGGACGTCCGGATACTTCAATGTAAGTTTAATTCTTATCATTGTCATAATATCAAAGGTCAAAACTGGTAGAATGGTAAGTTATTGAACTAATATTCAGTTTCATGGTATCCCACATGCAAAAAAGAAGAAAAAAATAATAATTTAACTGGATGCAATAATGAGTGTAAATGATTTATTAAACACTCATTAGGCAATTTACTTCCACTTTTAGAACATTTTCTTCATTTTAATTGAAAATAAACGCCTTTCTTATGTGATGGGAAAAGGGAGAATAGCGAGCTCGGCAAAAGGCAGATTCAAACCAGTCAATCATATCACAAGTTAATTCTCTGCTTTCAACACACTACGGCCTACACCACTGCAGCCACACGAATATATGTCAATTTAACCCCATCTGACATTGGTGGGCGGAGCTACTGTAAATTTGCACTTAGTATTAGACACTCTGAATAATCTTGTTTTCTGTTTTGCATTAAGATTATTTTTATTACCACACTGGCAGATATTGATAATTTTACTTAAGTAAAATGCACTTAATTTAGATCCCACTAGGAAACAAGACTTAATATCTTATATAATGTTCTTATATGCAAAATCCATCTTGATTTAAGAATACTTGTACTTGAAATAGGACAAAAAATACTAAAGGCATTTTTGCAGCGTGAATGAATGAGTGAACTATTTAAACATCACTTGCACTTTAAAAAAGGGGAGGAGACTGAAGGAAACTCTGCGTTTACCGAAGAAAACCTGCAACCAGGTTAGGTTCACAGAGTGAGTTACCATGGTAACTGACTCTGAGTATAAGTAACCTCTCTTTCAGAAACGCTTGACTTAACCTGCTTTCTCGGGTTTGAAATACCTCCCATTCTGAAACGGAAAACCCAGAGTTTCTAGGGTTAACACACTCAGTTTTCACTGTAAGCACACTGTAGCCTAGTCATTATTTGTATGTAAAGGAAAACGTTGTTGTTGTTTTTACTGCCACTAGTTGTCATTATATCTGGAAACTGCAGTGAATTGAATGTGTTTTGTGCGTTTCCAGTGAGCCTGGGTTGCGTTTTTGGTGTTGGCCTAGTGAGAAATATAGAATGTATTTTTTTATTATTATTTTTATTTTGTGAGTGAAACATGTAAGCACTGCTGTAGAAATCTGCCTGTCAACGACTCACGGTGCCTTTATTTAGATAAAGTTCCACTGTGAGTGTCATGAAGTTTCAGAACCCAGTAAATGAGACACATTTAGTTTTCTTTCCTTAAAAAGAAATTCATCAAGCAACGTCATTTGAAATGTTGCATACTATTTAAAACGTTTATTGCATAGAGTCACATGCTATTTTTAAAATATAACAGGCAGTCTATATAGTACACACTGCACAGTGTCTCTTTTTCTGCTTCAAGAATTGAAAAAAGTTATTCCTGTTTCTTTGATGTAGAGCGGAACATCTCACAGGTCAGCTGGGGTCCCCAAGTGACAGAGTGCTCACCAAAATATAACTCTCCTACACCAAAACGTCAAACGCATTGCAATTTACCTGACAACAATGGCTTTGCAAAAGAGCATCGGCTGCCTGGGTGACGGGTCCATGTCAGATGTAAATGAAGGTTATTAGAAAAAAACAAAACTCTAGGTTATGATTGGCAGTCCTACTGCTCCTTAGAACCAGGGCTTGGATTCTTGAAAACACAGTCAAAAGCATTTTATGACAGCATTGCCTCACGGATAAGACGCTCCTGTGCACCGCTGTTCTGAGATGTACTCACAAAGTCTGTCCTTCACCGAGCACAAAACATGAAAGAGTCTGCCTGATATTCCTCTCACTAAGAAAAACATCCTCTTAACTGCGAGTGGCATTCAGAGACCTGGGAACTGAGAGAAGCCTCTTTTATCTGTATTCAACTGAACAGTCTAAAGCCACTAAGACACATTACTGTGCTCAGTCATAATGCTTATATTTCCTCACGCTGTTCGACATGATATAGATGGATTATATGTGATTGAAATAAACATTTGAGTGAGAGATTATAAATGGAAAGCAGCAGAGAGTGTGCCTTGCAGCACCATTCATGTTATTATGCCTCCTGTCCCTAATTGCCAGGCCCTCTGGGTGCTGTTCCCTCTGCTTGCCTCGGGCAATTACAGGAAGTTGTTTTGCATCCAAATTCTCAAACATGATTTCTTGCATGGCATTAGCTGTCTGAATAGTCATCATTAGGTGCACATGAGACATTTGATCACATTGATGGCTGCTGGACTTATCATGAAAAGTGTAGATTTACCATAATGTAGACCTGGAAAACTTGATTCTAATTGGTCAATGGCAGCATTCAGCTGCCAGATATTTCCTAATATTCATTGTCGTCCATGGCAACACTGTATATCAGACCGCTCATCTGGCTTCTAAAACCGGCGCTACTTTCATGTATCTCGTATCACAGCTTGGAACTTGCGCCATCTTGAGCCTCGTTAATCAATTTTTGAGAAAATAACCTCAGAAGACTTTGGTATCACTTAAACTCTTTCCCTGTCAGTGGGGAACATTTTATTGTAGCTTCATGCATTTTTTTATCAACACTTGTTTGCGGGTAAGCTTGCACAGTCCTATGCAGTACTAAGTGATGGGCTTTCTGAAGCATTTGAGGCTTTCATCAAATTGTGCCGAAAAACGGTTCATTACTCAAAGCTTTTAACACAGTGCGCATTAACGACATCTGGTGGTCAGACTTGTTTTCTCCATCACATCTAAATCATCGCAGAGCAGATATGGTTTGAAAAAGCATGTGACCAAAGCTTCGGAAGTCCGTGATAGAATCACACTTGTCTTGAATCAGTTCTATCAAATCTGATGTAATCTCATCTAAATTAATTTGTGACAATGAGACCACCACTCGTGTCATGTGTAACATGGTCAACGGATTCACATATTGATCAATAATATAAAATATACTGTTAAATAATGTGTTATAAAATATACACTTATGTGATCATAATTTATGTGAGCTGTTTAACCCTTATGTTCTGTTCGGGGTCTCTGTGACTCCAGCAATAAAACATTAATGCATTTTCTTTTATGCATCACCTGAAGCGCCAATTTTTTCAAAACAGCTGTCTCGACTTTCCAATACTGCATGACGTTCGAAGCTCCAAACGTCATCAATCACGTGGTATTGTCATTTCGATACAAGCATCGGTACAGTGTGTGATACAATAGTGCTTTGAAAACTGTGTCAGAGCATCGAAGCCCCGGTATCAACCATCGCATCACTAGCAGTACTGTTATTTTATTTATATGGTGTTTAATGTTTGATGATCACATTAGCTTACTTGAGCATAAACAATGCTTCTATCGCTTGTTTCTGCTGCTTCTTCACCAGTTTTGTTTTGATCTGGAGAGTCTGTACTCCTACAGAAGATGTGTAATAGCACCCCCTTACTGTATAACAGTAAAAACATAGATTGCTGGAAAATTCTCTCAAAGGCAAGGAAGCGCTATGTCATAAATTATGGAAAGTTCCTCCAAAGACGGGGAAAGAGTTAATATGGTTGGTTGCAGTGTTTATGTTGTTGCTAGGCCATTTGTTTTTTTCCTCAGCGGAAGCTTTAAGATTATATACATGTTAAATTATAGAGGCCTGGTTTCACAGACAGGGATTAGACTTAACCAGAATTAGGCCTTTGTTCAATTAGGACATTTAAAGGTTTAGTTCACCCAAAAATGAAAATTCTGTCATTTATTACTCACCCTCATGACGTTCCACACCCATAATACCTTTGTTCATCTTCGGAACACAAATTAAGAAATTTTGGTAACACTTTATTTTACAGTGTTCTTATTACACGTTACATATGGTTTCTGTAGTAATAACTATAAATTATTCATAATTACACACAACTAACCCTAAACCAAACCCCCGTCCTAATCCTAACCCTATAGGAAGTACTTGTAGTTAATTAATATTACTCAGAACTTAAATGTATAATTATACTGTAACAAAAACACCTTAAAATAAAGTGTAACCAATATTTTTGATAAAATCTGATATCTCAGTGAGGCCTCCATTGACACCAAGATGATTAACGCTTTCAGATGCCCAGAAAGCTACTAAATTTAAAACAGTTCATGTGACTACAGTGGTTCAACCTCAATGTTACGAAGCGACGAGAATTTTTTGTGCGCCAAAAAAACTAAATAACAACTTTATTCAGCAATATCTAGTGAAGAACGATTTCAAAACATTGCTTCAAGAAGCTTTGAAGCTTTACGAATATTTTGTTTCGAATCAGTGGTTCGGATCGTGTATCAAAAGTCACGCTCCCAGTGGTGAACCATTGAAATTTCAAAACGTTTTGAAACACGTATGATGCAACAAAGCTTTGTTTACTGAAATCACGTGACTTTGGCAGTTTGATACACGATCCGAACCACTGATTCGAAACAAAAGATTTGTAAAGCATCAAAGCTTCATGAAGAAGTGTTTTGAAATTGCCCATCACTAGATATTGTTGAATAAAGTCGTTATTCCATTTTTTTGGCACACAAAAAGTATTTTTTCGTCGCTTCATAACATTAAGGTTGAACCACTGTAGTCACATGACCTGTTTTAAATACGTCTTTAGTAGCTTTCTGGGCATTTGAAAGTGTTAATTATCTTGCTGTCAATGCAGACCTCACTGAGCCATTGAATTTTATCAAAAATATCTTAATTTGTGTTGCAAAGATGAACAAAGGTCTTACGGGTGTGGAACGGCAATAGCGTGAGTAATCAATGACAGAATTTTCATTTTTGGTGTGCACACATTACTGGTGTGCATCTTGAGACAAAATAATAGAATTTACATTTTAAGATAAGTCACTTTCAGTAAGATAGCTCAAAATGCATTTTAGTCTGAGACTAGGCTTAAGCATTGTCTGGGGGATACACTACCATTCAAAACCTTGGTAATATTTTTTTTTTTAAATATACATTTATTTGATTAAAAATTCAGTATATATTATAAAAAAATTAGTAGTAATGTGAAATATTATTGCTGTTATGACAACACTGAATTTTCAGCAGTCACTACTTTAGTGTCACATAATTCTTCAGAAATAATTTTAATGTGCTGATTTGGTGCTCAAGAAACATTTCTTTTGATCAATTTTAATGCAACCTTGCTGAATGAAATTATTCATTTCTTTTTTTTTTTTTTTGGGATGAATAGTCCTGTACTGTAGCATAGTCTGTTTCATGTTAGATTTTGCCTGTGGGTGGCATTTGTATGGTGTGTGTGTTGGCGTGTATGTGTTTATATGCACATCAGTGTGCACAAGAACAGTTTAGATTATTTGTTATCAGTGTGGCAGCTGCACACACTGGTCTACAAATTTTTTGTAGATAGCGGCACGTAAATTGACACATTGTGCAGAGCACCTCCATAAACCGCTCCTGCTGAGCCCCTCCTGCATCCCACCTCTGTAATTAAGAGAAACATTTTGTAGTAGATTACAGAGGGGCTCAGAATGCCTTTGTGCTGGTCTGTCTGATTAATAAAAGGCCACTAATTTCAGTTGAGGAAGGCTGTGTGCTCCAAAAACACCACCTAATTACACATTAGGGGTGTGAAAGGCCTTAGCACTTCTGAATGGTGGCGTGCCCACACCCACACTAATTCCTGATCGGCCACTTCCAACAACAGATGTAGAAGGATGAGAGATGAGTGTATCAGATGGAGAAAGAGAGATGGAGATATAGCATAATGTGTTAGACACTGATGCTACTGACCATTTTCCCCCCAACCAATGGAGCAAATTAGGCATAAAGACACTAATTAATCACTGTTTGAGTATTTTTTTTTGTGTGTGTGAGGCATTTGCAGAGTGCATGCAAATGCACAGGGCTTTATCTGTCCATTTGCAACCTGTTTTACTATTACTATTTTACCTATTTATATTATATTATATTATATTATATTATATTATATTATATTATATTATATTATATTATATTATATTATATTATATTATATTATATTATATTATATTATATTATTATTTTAGATTTCACTATTTTAGATTATAGATATAGAACTTTTTAACAGATCTTTACTTTCTGTACATTGGTAGTTGGCTTCTAACGTTAATGCCAGTGTATTATTTACTAATATATTAACCCTTGTGCGGTCTTCATTTGGGAAGTACACTCAGGGTCTTCGGGGTCTCCACAGACCCCAGGCAACAAAATGCAATTTTGTAACAAAATACATTTTTTTTAACAAATGTAATTTTACTCTGTTTATTATGTTTTTACTCCATGTTTGTGCAGTTTTTGGAGGATTTATCATATTTGTTAAATTTATATAAATAAATTAAAAAAATATATTTTTAAATAGTTTAATAGTTAAAGTTTTTATACAAAAACAGCTTTTTATGTAAAATTCACTTTATAAAAGACACACATTTCTAAATTTCATTCATGGGGATAACATGGATAATTTGACATGGTTTAGTGTATGATTTTTGCCCATCTTTTGGAAAATGCAGTTTTAAAAGTAAAAAAATATATAATTTTTACTAGTAAATGCTGCAGAGCTCCACTATATGCTATGTGCTATTTGACTGATTGAAAGATGTCTTTTCATAAGTATTTTTCAGTTTGGGTCATATCTAAATATTCTGAAATCACATCTATAACAATAAAGGCTACTTTTTGTCAAAGTTTATTATTTTGTAATTTTTGTATTATAATGAAAAAAATCAGTTTTTCAATATTGTTACATTATTATGAGACCCCACTTAGAAATTGAACAAAATTCATCCTCAAAATCAACATTTTTGAAAAACTTATTTTTATATAAATATATAAATGTGGGTCTTTTATAAATTGAATTTTACATAATAAACTGTTTTTGTATAAAAAAATATTTATTTATACAAATTTAAAAGATATGACAAATCCTCCAAAAACTAAACAAATATGAAGTAAAAACATTAATAAACAGAGTAAAATTACATTTGTTTTTTTTAAAAAACAATTATTTTGTTACAAAATTACATTTTGTTGCCTGGGGTTTGTGGAGACCCCGAAGTCCCTGAGTGTGACCTTTTTTTTTTTTACACTAACATAAAAACAAGATATCACTCCAATTTTTTTTTCTTTGTAGATATAGAAGGTGTTAATAATTGTACAAAGTTTCATGTCATTTGGACAAAGAGAACATTTCTTTTATTTGAGGAAACATCGTTTGGGGTCTGTGCAGACCCCAAAGACCCTATAAGGGTTAATATAACATTAATTAATGAATTATCTGTTATTTTTGCTTATTATGTTTTCATTTTTTTATTTTAGTTTATAAGTTTTAGTCATTTGTTATGTAGTTTTGTAATTTTTATTTTTTCATTATTATTTTTTATATAGCTTTAATTTACTTTTATTACAGTTTTAATATTTTACTGCTTATTTCAGTTAGTTGCCAAGGCAATATTCCTAATTTTCTTTTTAGTATTGTTTAACTTTTGACATATAATATTTATATTTTATTTTATTTTAGCTTAACCAAAAATGATTTTAACAAATTTAGTTTTAGTTATCAGTAACATCACTGGATGCTGCTCATTTGTATAAAATTGAACTCTACTTAATTTTCTCTGATTTCCAATGGTCACTTTCTCTCATACCACCTCAAATCTCCATCTCTTAAAAATCTTAAATTAAAATTAGAAATGTCGCCTTGGCAACTAACTGAAATAATTTGAAGTAAATAATTAAAACTGAAATACAAATAAATTGTGATGCCTGTGATGTCGTCTGGTCCACTTTTCAGATATTTATCTTTTTTGTTGGAGCAATTAACACTTTCCACACACAGATCCTAAGCATTGTAGATGATGTTTAGGAATTTATGCCATGCACCGCACCACATTTGCATCAGAGCATTATTGCATTTGTAAGGCGGGGGCAATGGCAACAGCTGCAGAGGAGAGCCGAGTCCACTAAATTACAACGATTGGAAGCTGCTGGCTAACAGGCTGGCGAGGTGATGGGAAAAAGCAGTTTTTTATGGAAAGCTACCGTCATTAACAGAATCAAGCCAGTTCTTTTTAGACCTGCAGTGCTGCAGGATTGCTTTCTGCTTGTGTGTGCTGACTGTGTCTTGCGTCCTGTTGAAAGCTGTAGCTACAATGCTTTAACACATCTTTTGCTGTTTCTCTGTACAGTTCTGGGGTGTGTATGTACCGTGTCGAATCTGGCAGCGTGCTCAGTCCTGGGTGGAGGGGTGAGATTTAGAAGGGTTGACTGGCTCTCTCAGTGCTCGGACTCCGCCAGATGTGATGATTGAATCAGACACCCTGTCAAAGCTGATGCCAAGCCTGTGATGTCGTCTGGTCCTCGGGCAGAAGCCGGCTGCAGGTGTATCTCTGCGCACCTGGAGACCTCCGGGGTCACACGAAGGGTAGAGAAGGATAGACGAGTGCAGAAAGAAGGATGAATTTGGAAGTGCTAAAGAAAAATGAGAAGCCGAGAGGGTTAGGGGTATCTTAACCACGCTGGATCTGCCTTCTCTCTCTCTTACTTTCCCTCTCTTTGCCTTTCATCCATCACAAAGACATGACAGCAAAAAAGTCATACTCCAAAGAGAGAGCAGAAAGCGGAAGATAATCCTTTTTTTCCAGGCACTGATAGACTATGTTCAGGGTCTCTGGTCACAGAGAAATTAGGTTAAAACTGTTGGGGGAGAGCAGATAATTGCCCCTGCCTGTCACTGGGACCATCCCCTCTGCAGTCACTCACACAGACAATGACATTTGTTTCCCCTTTTCTCCATCACAGTTTTGTGGTTTTTGTCAACTGAAGCCTCGCAGTCTTCCCCAGGCAATATTATAGATGGTACTATTAAACCCCTCTGGCTTACTAAAACACAACAGTACTAGAAAGTATTCTAGTTCATCCCATAGTGAAAATGTTTAATATACTTGCCATGGTTACACTTTCAATGACATTTGGTGACACAATACACTGCAGTTCCATTGTTACACACAGCATATGTTAATTGGTAACACTTTACAACAAGGTTGTATTAGTTAACCTTAGTTAATGCGTTAACTAACATTCACTAATAACAAGCAATACATTTGTTACAGTACTTTTTTTTTTTTTCCAATATTAACAAAATGTAAATAATGAGTCTATAAATCAACAATTCTTCTTCTTTCAAAAGTGTGTTTTTGTCTTACCCTGATTCACTATGGCAAGCCTATTACAGGTGCTGGTCATATATTTAGAATATCATCAAAAAGTTGATTTATTTCACTAATTCCATTCAAAAAGTGAAACTTGTATATTATTTTCATTCATTACACATAGAATGATATATTTCAAATGTTTATTTCTTTTAATTTTAATGATTATAACTGACAACTAAGGAAAATCCCAAATTCAGTATCTCAGAAAATTAGAATATTGTGAAAAGGTTCAATATTGAAGACACCTGGTGCCACGCTCTAATCAGCTAATTAACTCAAAACACCTGCAAAGGCTTTTAAAGGGTCTCTCAGTCTACTTCTGTAGGCTACACAATCATGGGGAAGACTGCTGACTTGACAGTTGTCCAAAAGACGACCATTGACACCTTGCACAAGGAGAGCAAGACACAAAAGGTCATTGCAAAAGAGGCTGGCTGTTCACAGAGCTCTGTGTCCAAACACATTAATAGAGAGGTGAAGAGAAGGAAAAGATGTGGTAGAAAAAAGTGTACAAGCAATAGGAATAAACCGCACCCTGGAGAGGATTTTGAAACAAAACCCATTCAAAAATGTGGGGGAGATTCACAAAGAGTGGACTGCAGCTGGAGTCAGTACTTCAAGAACCACTACGCACAGACGTATGCAAGACATGGGTTTCAGCTGTCGCATTCCTTGTGTCAAGCCACTCTTGAACAACAGACCGCGTCAGAAGCGTCTCAAGACAAAAAGGACTGGACTGCTGCTGAGTGGTCCAAAGTTATGTTCTCTGATGAAAGTAAATTTTGCATTTCCTTTGGAAATCAGGGTCCCAGAGTCTGGAGGAAGAGAGGAGAGGCACACAATCCACGTTGCTTGAGGTCCAGTGTAAAGTTTCAACAGTCAGTGATGGTTTGGGGTGCCATGTCATCTGCTGGTGTTGGTCCACTGTGTTTTCTGAGGTCCAAGGTCAACGCAGCCGTATACCAGGAAGTTTTGGAGCACTTCATGCTTCCTGCTGCTGACCAACTTTATGGAGATGCAGATTTCATTTTCCAACAGGACTTGGCACCTGCACACAGTGCCAAAGCTACAGTACAAGTACCTGGTTTAAGGACCATGGTATCCCTGTTCTTAATTGGCCAGCAAACTCGCCTGACCTTATCCCCATAGAAAATCTATGGGGTATTGTGAAGAGGAAGATGCGATATGCCAGACCCAACAATGCAGAAGAGCTGAAGGCCACTATCGGAGCAACCTGGGCACGCCGCATTGCTGCAGTAATTCAGGCAAAAGGAGCCCCAACTAAGTATTGAGTGCTGTACATGCTCAAACTTTTCATGTTCATACTTTTCAGTTAGCCAAGATTTCTAAACATCCTTTCTTTGTATTGGTCTTAAGTAATATTCTTATTTTCTGATATACTGAATTGGGGAGTTTCTTAGTTGTCAGTTATAATCATCAAAATTAAAAGAAATAAACATTTGAAATATATCAATCTGTGTGTAATGAATGAATATAATATACAAGTTTCACTTTTTGAATGGAATTAGTGAAATAAATCAACTTTTTGATGATATTCTAATTATGACCAGCACCTGTAAAAAATTGCGTACATACGTCACTCGCCTGTGCGTGTCTCGTCATATCCATAAATAGAGAAAAGTTGCTCTGGCTATTTTGATGCTTGCATGGTGTGGGAGTGGCATAGGTTAGTTGTCACAGCGAGTGAGAAAGGTTGACATGAAGCAGCCAAACCTCAAACCTCTAAATCATCCATTAGAAAAACAACCAACAGAGGAGAGTCTGCTTACAAAAAGAGAATGCAACAGATCTCATAATAAAACGAGTCAACATTGGCTTGGCTTTTAAGAGATAGCGAGAACTGAGGGATTTGAAATGTTGTAAAGGTGACGTGGAGATGGAGTTTTTATTACTTAACAGGTGAGTAAGGTATTCTATTGAACAGATTAATTGCCATATGTAGCTCTCTCAGAGTTGTAAAGCATTTTCTATTGTCAAGGGTCATTTCATTATGGTTGCTGTAGTGCTGTGCTGGAATTTATTTCAGTTTCTTTGTAATTATTTGTGAAATGTACTAGCAATTTCTGAGTGAAATTGTGCAAAGTAAATCCTACACCATTTTCTTCAGTGTAACAGATACTACTTTTAATTTTAATATTGTCTTAGTAAATGCTGCAGTTAACATAAACTAAGATTAATAGATGCTTTAGAAGTATTTTTTAATTGTTAGTTCATGTTAACAAATTTAGTATTTACAAATGGAATCTAATTATAAAGTGTTTCTATTTAAGAAATCTGCTTGATACCAGTGTGAAAATATTGAAAACATTTTTAGCCTTGTGATGTTTGCTAAATGCACTTTTTCTATATATGTATAACTTTTTCAGTGACTGCTATTGCTCTATTACTTTTAACCAGCAAGCAGTAAATATTTTATAGCAGATTTCAAAAGTACAATTTATGTATTTACAGTATCAATCTGTACATTATAATGTTGCATAAATCCACTTAAAAGTTATTGTAGGTTTGGTGTGTTTACTATTATTTTGTATAGTTAAGTTGTGTGTTAATCCCAGCCTGTTATCATGTTATCTGCTATCATCCACAAAATGAATAAATTTACTTACCAGTATTGGCTAGAACTTACTGATTACTGATGCTTCTGTAAGCAATCATTTAGAAAACAATAAACCCAATCACAGAGAAACACGCTAAATAAACCTTACCAGACCTTATGAGTCACATAGTGACACCATAGCATTGTGGTGGAGTTTTGTGTTTTTTTTTTTCTTATGAAATATATAAACACGAATAGTTCTGTAATGACGCTGGTAAAGTGTATTTTCAAGCCGTCCTACAAAATACTCACATTTGAAGTACATTGTTGTTCATTTGTATTATTCAGTACTTGATGAGCCTCTGTCTCTCAGTCATTATTTCCTGGCTCTCTGGGGTTGATAGTCTCACATTATTTGGTACTTTTCACACTTTTCTTCTGTGTTAGTTTGGTAAGCTTTTGTTCTAAGAGGTTTGTTAGTCCAGACGCCCACCTGTGTTTGCATAAAGAGCTTGGTCAGCAGGAAAGTGCAGCCCTCCACGCACAATTCAGCAAAATCCTCATCAAAAAAGAGCTTTCATCAACATATTGTCCTTTAATTACATCTGATTGTGCGATTGAATCTCATGGCAGTTCAAAGTGAGTCATTATGCTGATGAATCCATTAGAGCAGAGCCTCTCAAACTTCTCCAAATGCAACTTTCCTTTTCAGCTCGAGACACAATTTCTTTTACAAAATTTCAGCATCACTGTCTACTGTCAACATAGATCAGCCAAATATGGAAATTCTTAATCTTGTGTCATTCCAAACCTTTGCCTGAACATACACAGACACACAAAAAAAAACATATTTTGAAGAATGTAGGGGTCCAAACAACACTGGACCCTCCCTTGTGTTCCACAGAAAAAAGAAATGTGTAATGCCTCGGAACAACATGTTTGTGAGTAAAGCCCAAAGTTTACTAATGCCGTCCATGTTCTGCATGGTCCGCGTGATGTAAATTTCGTCATTAGGAGTGTTCGCGTACGTCCATGCACACTGTCCGCGTGCAGCCCAATTTTTTGTGTCCATGCGGACGGTGTGCGTTCCGCTTCATCTTGCGCACAATTGAGCGTGCAAGATTTTCAAAGTTTACTTCTTTGGCTTTGAGCATCTAAAGACGCGTTTGGCTCGTGCACTATCTAGTGGATTTCATTTTCAAGTACTCAAGTCTCTTGCACATGTGCTGTTGTATGCAGACCATCCGCACAATCTCAAAAATTGGGCTGCATGCGGACGAGGTATGCGGACGTCCACGGACCCTCCTGATGACGAAAATTACGTCATGCGGATGGTGCAGTAGTTGAAGAGTGTGGAAAGAGCAATACAAAACAACACACTGTTCTAAGAACAGTAAACAAAGCAGCATATCATTCTCCATCATTTTTGTTTTGATTCTTGTTCTATACTTTGCATGCAATGGTGGATCTGTTACTTTCTTTTGTTGTCCTTCCAAGTGAATGTACCGTTGGGCTGTTGGACTCTTGTAGAGTAGAGAAATGCAATTGTACTGCATTTGTTGAACTCATCCATCCAGACTCATCCGCGGTTGCTTTGAACGCTGTGCGGAAACAACTGTGGGCAAGGTGGAGTGGAATGCGGAAAATGAAGTATACCCTGGCCTTCAAAAATGACAGAATTTTCATTTTTGGGTGAACTATCCCTTTAAGGCAGAATCTTAACCATAACTGAATCTCATAACAGACCATTTGACATGAGCAGCAATTTTCTTATAGTCCCATGACCAGAGGCACTAACATTATTGGCAGGCTGCATAATTGGCCATAGGTTTTGAAAATCTGGTCATAAATATGCCGGTAAAATATTCTATTTTGACATGCATTTTGCAGCTGTGCATAATATATCATATCACACATGATGAATTTTTATACATCATTTGTGTTTTAGCTCCATATGTGTGCAGAAATAATTATGTAACATATATATATATAACAGTGAAATTGCACTCAGAAATCATAACTTTTCCACTAAGAAAACTTGGCCACATCGCATTGTCAACTTTTGCGGTTATATAGAAAATTGCTTTGCTGCTGCAAATGGCTCTTTAGTCACTCAAAACAGTCATGTGTTGCTAAACTAAACATATTGAAGCATGTGAACTTTTGCGATATTTTCTAAATATTGATAAAAAACTATTGCAAAATAACAGAGTTTCCATTAACCTATGTTATGCGACTAAAACGTCTTTTTTTCCTCTCGTGATAAGTCATTCCAAAAATCATGGCAACGGATGTTGGTAGGTTTATGTATATCCCAGCCACTGCATTAGCCATTATTTTTAATCAAAAGGGACCTAGGCATGTTATCCAAGTATTTATGGCAAGGAAAGCCCCTTATACTTGGGAGCAGCCACTTATGAGGTGTTCCTGCCTGTTCTTCCTCCTATCTGCTAATGAAGAACTCTCGTCTTCTGTCCAAACATACCGTGCCCTCTTTAAAGAATGTTCGACTTTTACATACTGCAGGTGACCTGTAAATGTGAAAAAAACTGTTTCCATTGCAGTTTTATGATTTTTTTTTTTTCTCGAATTGCCAAAAAAACCACCATGCGAGTGTAAAAACGTTTTTTCGATATATGGGAGTTTTTGCGAAATTGACTTGTTTCCACTGGTCGTATTTTCAATTATCAATTTCAATTTGCGCAATTTAAAGGATAATGGAAATGTGGCTATTGTTAGTTAACATAATTGTGATGTTAAGAAATTGAACATTATTGCAAGGTTTTACCCATAGGCGTAATTTGCCGGTGGGACGGGTGGGACATGTCCCCACCACTTTTTGAAAGGGTCGATATTGTCCCCACCACTTTTTGAAACATCTCGCTGCATCTCGCGGATATCTGATACAAACGAAACACCTCTAGTTGATTATCAATTTGTGTTAATAATAGGCGATCTGGCGCTGGGATGTGTTGGTTTTTGAAATCATGTTGAGTGCTCCTTGTCGCTGTTATCAGAGGCGCAACAGTGTTCTCTTGGCGCTCGTGCACACTGCGCAGTGTTCACACGGACGACCTTCAATCACTTCAATCTATCGTTTAACTGTTGCAGAGACTCTCTATTCGTTACGTTGAATCACAAAACAAAATACAAATAAACGTGTCCCTGCTCTTGACTGACGAACATCTTTTAATGAGAGAAAAAAAAAATCATACATGGTTGGATTCGAACCCAGAATCTCTTTTTCTAGTACTAATATACTAGAGACATAATGTATTATAACAGATGTAAGGAAGAAACTATCATATTAATTTTAATATCATATTATTATTATTGTAATAATACAATTACAATTCCTCCCCCCCCCCCCCCCACCACCACCACCACCACATATACATTCCCGTCCCACCCACTTTTTAAAACAAAGTTACGCCACTGGTTTTACCAAATATCTGTAATCAACATTTCTCTTTATGCCTGTCACTACGGTTTAGAACAGTGCAATATTTGAACAAACTCTGTAGGGCAGTGCAATACAACCACCAGCTGAGTTATTTTGAGCTGTTTGTGTGTAGAATCTCCATTCACATGTGCTTAGTTTTCGTCTGCAACATGGCAGAATTTCCTTGTACCTGCAAGGCAGTTAATTCTTCACATGATACGTCTTGTTGTGTGTGTGAACGAGCTGCCCAGGAGAGAAAGGCAGGGGAAGAAAAGAGAAGAAAGACCTCGTTTTTCTTCATCCCTCCCTACGCAGAATGCCGCTCGGCCGCCCTGCTCGCCGCGATCCCCCCGCCGGTACCCCGGGCGGCCCAGCCAGCTGGTGTGTCCTGCACCAACGACCAGCCATTCATTTCCCCTGCCTGTGATTTATGGATTGCTGTGTTGGTGTAGCCGCACGTGTGTACGTGTATGTGTGTGTTTGGCGGCACCAAGCTCTTCTCCCGCTTGAGTTAGTGCACTGTCCGGCCTCGTCATGCTTTGCCACACAATGGGCTGGAGCAGCTAATTTACACGGGCAGACAGTCACATATTTCAGCCTCTCGCCCGCTGGATGAAGATGGGTGGCTTTCATGAGGGATTGTGTATACAAATTGATTTTCACTGGAGCCTTCAGCCCTGGACTAAGGCGTATTTTGTCTTTCTTTCTATTTTTCCCTTAATCCCCGTCCTCCCCCCTTTGCTTTCCATTTCTCATTCTCCATTTCCCTTATCTCAGTGGGTTTCTGTGCCTCCCTCTCTCTCTCTCGATCCATCTCTCTTATTATGTGAGTGTATATGTGAATGTAATGTGATGTGACTGGGGTGAAGGTGCGCCGTTCCAGTGTTTCCTGGATGTGCGCTAGACTCTGGCCTCTTGCTGGGGGCAGAAGGGAGGAAGGTCAGGTCAGGGCAGGACTGGCAGCCTGCAGTCTGGGAGTATTAATGCTTCCCACTGACCCCTGTGCTCAGAGAGAAGCGGACAGAAGAGCATGTTTGATTCATGAGAGCCCTGCAGAGGTGCTTTGGGGCTTTTGGCTGCGCTGTCCTTTTAGCGCCAAGTGAAGAGGACCACCCCCGAGCTCTGCGGAGGATCCGTCCGTTGCGGGGAGGTGGGCGAGTGTGTCTCTGCCCTGGGGTAAGAGACGTTCTCACTTTACAGTAGCGAGTAAAGACAGGAAGTTTAACCCGGCATAATGCTTCCCTACAGAAATTGTACCGCTGCATCGTAATGTTTGTAGATTGGTGTCGCACCGGTTTTGTGTTTTTAAAGAGTAGGCGGCCCAGTTCTGCAGGGAAGGTCATGCAAAACACTGTAACCAATCTGCTTTCTCTATAGCGTGGCTTGTATTGCAGTTAGGCCTGAGTGTTACACACTACCGTTCAAAAGTTTGGGGCCAAGTTTTTGTTTTTGAAAGCAGTTTTTTATGTCACTTATGTTCACCAAAAATACAGTAAAAACATGATCTTCAAGAAACATTTCTTCTTAATATTAAAGGCACAATATGTAATATTTTGGATTGCAATATTCAGAAACCACTAGAACAGTGTTATATATTTTGTTGACTTGTATACTTACATTATCCCAAATGTTACCAAGAATGTTTAAATCCAGAGAAATAAGCAATTTAACAATGTCTGTGCTTCGCCTATCAGTGATACCTGCATTATCCTCGATTTCTGGTTTTATTTTGTAGAATCCATGGAAACAACAAAGACCCTTTAATATATTATGTGTTTTGTTAGACAGGTAAGCAACTGTTTGGATACATTCATCGACAGAAAACGAATCATTGTTATATATAGCTCAACACATCAAGTCTTATTGTTTAAATCTCGCTTTCTTGATTTACTGCGAGTACCATGTTTTACCATGACTAATATCGATCTGGCTTACTGCAGTGTGCAACAAATGTCTCATACTAGCTGCCGAGCAAACACACAGAGTAGCATTATAACAACTTTCAACACACAAATGTATTCAATATGATAAAAACAGTGTTGCATTACCCCATATACTCATGACCGGAAGAAGCGGAAGCACTCGTCTGCGGCATAATAAAAGCTCCACTGCTCTATTAGTCTATCCATGAATATGATTTCTGCCTGAGTCTCGTCGGATTCTTTTCCACCGGCTGTAGACGTGAAGACAACACATCCCTTGATTCCGCGAAATCAAGGCTTCATCAAGCAACAACTTTGTTTTGAATAAGCGACCTCTAGAGGCGAAAACTACATAGTGTGCCTTTAATGTTAAAAACGATTATGCTGCTTAATATTTTTGTGTAAACCATGATGCATTCATTTCAAGATTCTTTGCTAATAGAAAGTTCAAAAGAACAGCATTTATTTGAAATCTTTTTTTTTTTTTTTGTAATAATGTAAAATCCTTTACTGTCACTGTTTTGCAATGGACAGGTTGATCTGATTCGCATAAATCACAGACCTTATTCTAAAACAGAGACACTGTAAAACATCTCTAATGCTCTCATATTTGCGAGACGGACAGATCAATGGAAATTAAAATGATTGTGGTATTCAGATTAATTTTTAATATTGCTTAATTTTATACCCCTAGCACATTATTGTGAATATATTGTGGATTTTTGATTTGAGTCCTAACTGACTGTCTTTCAAACACTATTAACATGCATGCTCAGAAGGGTCACCCAAAGTTTTGTTCAGGGCTGAATCGCTCTGTTTCTTTCTCTCCGGCACCCAGAGAGGGATTAGAGTCCTAATCCTGACAAATGCTAGTTTTAAATTCAACCTCAGCTAACAGAGGGCCTGCAACAACCCAGCTGCTTATGCACATATGTAATTTATTTGGAATATATGTCTGCAATATTTCTTCTTTGTCTAAAACAGGCTTAGACATTTCATAAGAGGTAGAGGACTCAGAGGAACATTTAGGCTACATCTTTAAAAGGTTCTGAATGAGCAATAAATATGAGTAGAAATACATTATCATTAGCAGCACAGAGAGTAGCAATAATCAATGTTCATTTAAAGCAATACTCCACCCAGTGATGAAGATTTGATCATCCTCATGTCATTCCAAACTATACACTGATGTCAATCCAGTTTAGTCCTATTTTTTATTGCTCACTTTACCTTTATGCTTTTAAAATGCATCTAGTGTTTTCATACAAATCTCAAATCCCTTTTACCCTTCTGGTCCTGCTTCTCTAATACTTTCCTTTTCTTTTCTTCTTTTGTACTGAGAGTGCCTTTAGTTTTAGTTTTGTTTTTTTTCTGTGTTTATTGGTGTTTTGGCTAAGAATGGTATTAAAGTGAAAATAATATATTTTTTTTAACTTTTGGTTTTGACCTCGTTGATAAGCAGTATGTTGATTTTTCTTTCTCAATTAAAATCAAGCTAAGAAAAAGGCTGGTGTCTAAATTTTTAATATGTATGTGACTGAATTGGAGTTAAGCTTGGCCTTGCTCTTGAGGAACGCTTTGAATACCAGTGCGTTTGATTTATTAAGTTCTTCAGCGGATCTGTCTGCGGGTACGTTATCAACTAATAGGATCTCTCCCCCCCTTCCCTCCCGCTTGCTCTGTCAGATGGTCGACTAATACTGATATTAATGAATTCATTGCTTTAGTCAGAAAATCAATACACACTTCTAAAGCGTCTGCGAATCTGAGTGTGCCCAGATACTGACCCAGTTCCCATGTAAAGCAATAGTCATAATACATCCTGCGGTTTGTTTACCCATTCAGAGGATGTCTCACCATAAATTCATTTTATGCTAGGGGTGCGCACGCGCGTTATGACCAAAGTATTGCAATTTAGCTATTTTTAAAATGTATTTTATTAATCACATTGCTTTGACTATTATAACAATCCATCTAATTACTTTAATACCATTTGATTTGATTTTAATAATGACATTTTGGACACGTTCGATATATGTCCTATCTTGTATTTTTGCATTACTTCATGTTTTAATGTGTAACTAGCAGAACGTGCTCCTGCCCGTTGATAGACACACAAATATTGAGGATGCACAATATATGGTGTCTGTGCCATATCAGTTATCGGTTGATATTAGAGAATTTTTAATGGATATTTAATTGTGCATGCTACTTTATGATGCTTTAAAATTAAATTTACCTCTGCTATCATCTAACGCTCACTTTAAGGGTTAGTTCACCCAAATATGAAATTTCTGTCATTAATTACTCACCCTCATGTTGTTCTACACCTGTAAGACCTTCATTCATCTTTAGAACACAAATTAAGATATTTTTGATGAAATCTGATGGTTCAGTGAGGCCTCTATAGAGTGCCCCAGGGATGACGCGTTTTTGCAGGAAAAACCCGGAAGCGAGTTAGCATTTTAGGACTTCCAGTTCCAACGGCGTCAAGTCTATGGGTTTTTTTAATGGGTTTTTGCTAAATCGCCTGAAATAAGGTCTGTGGTTAACAAAGCCTCTAAATACTTTCACGTTTTGATCTATGACATAAAACACACCCGTTATAACCCACTTGTGATTTTTTTTAACTTTTACTGTGTCTTAAAATCGGCGGTTGCTAACAAATTGCTAAAAGGGACTACTTCTTTTGGCAGGGACTTTAGACGTCATCATTAAAAACGGGACATTTGGACAGCATTCCTCATGGAAAAGTGGATAAGTATTCATACACAGATCATAATCAGCAAGGATGTTTTTAAATAACGTTGTTTTCTAAATAAAGATTGAAGAAGCTTGGTGGTGACGACGTTGATCTGCGACCATGGTGTGCTGTAGTCTGTTTATAGCCTACAAAATGTATAAATATTGTGTTAACTTGTAAAGATTATCTTGATAGACAAAATGTGTTAGTATCATAACCCTTTGTTAAACACAGAGCTTATGTTCTGCAATTTTCCAAAAGTCTATGGGAAAAATGAAGAGGCTTTCAGTCGAGGGAACCCGTGCGCTGCTAACTTCTGGGTTGGCCTACAAAAACGCATCTTCCCTGGGGCACTCTATTGCCAGCAATATCACCAAACCTCTCAAGATCCAGAAAGGTACTCAAAACATTTAAAACAGTTCATGTGATTTCAGTGGTTCTACCTTAATATTATAAAGCGACAAGAATATCGACCTTTCAACAATATCTAGTGATGGCCGATTTCAAAACACTGTTTCGAAGCTTTACGAATCTTTTGCTTCTAATCAGTGATTCGGATCATAGGCCATGTTGCTGCCGGTGGGTGCCCAGTGCCCCACATCAGCCCTTGCTCTCGCTGATATCTGGTGCAAGGAAAGTTTGAGTTGGAGTGCGCGCATGTATCTGATCAAGAGCAGAGCCATTTGTGCCTGCGTGCATCTTGACATTTGCCATTAAAATATCGCAATAGAAAGGCCTTAAATAAACTATAAAAAGGGTGAAGATCGTGTCTGAAAGCTACAATAGGTTTTCTATTGGTTAAAATCAATGGAGAATATCTCGTATTGCTCCAGCCCCCGAGCACCCACAGGATCGGCGCTTATGATTCGGATCGCTTATCAAACTGCGAAACTGCTGAAATTACGTGACTTTGGCGCTCCGAACAACTGATTAGAAACAAAAGATTCGTAAAGCTTTGTTGAATAAAGTCATGAACAAAGTCATTCATTTTTGTTTTGTTTTTGCACATTAAGGTTGAACCACTGTTGTCACGTTGACTATTTTAACCATGTCTTTACTACTTTTCTGGACCTTGAATGTGGTAATTTCATAGCTTTCTATGGGGGATTAGTCCTCTAGGATTTCATCAAAAATATCTTAATTTGTATTCCGAAGATGAACGAAGGTCTTAGGGGTTTAGAACAACATGAGGATGAGTAATTAATGACAGAAATTTCATTTTTTGGGTGAACTAACCCTTGAAGGTTAATATTTAAAAACAATAATGTAATAACACTGTTAAATGTAATCTTTCGCAAATCTCAAAATGAATATCAATTTTTTTTTTCATACTGTATAATGTTGTGATGCCTAAATTTACTTGTAGCATATAAATAATTGAGTAATTTATTTTTATGTATTCAAAATAGTATGGAATTGTATTATTGGCTATTTATCGGTGATTGGCCATAACATAATAAATATTATCAGCTTATCAGTATAGGCCACAATTTGAATATGCATGCCTAACAAATATCTCTACTTACTCTCAACAGTATTGCAAAATCTGGTTGACACATTTCTGCCATTGCACATAGCCTAGCTTCAGCTCTTTTAAACACTCATGACAATAACAACAGCTGCTGCCAATATTAAACACATAGAAATGAATTAGTGGGGAAAATCTGGGACATTCATAATGTTTTTGCTGTGTCGAAGACACTCTAGAAATGTGCTTGGGCATATCCCCAAACAGCATGAATCTGAGTGAGGAGAGAGAGAATGAGAGTGTGAGAGAGAAATTTCTTTTGGTTAACTGGCTGTAAGATGTCAGATAAGACAGATCGCCCGTTGATGTCGGTTTGGTAAGGAAAGCAGACTTTGTGCATGACTGCTGTGTGAGTGTGTTAAAGGTCAAGCAGCAGGGATGGACGAAGGCTGGCCAGGGGTCAAACTCTCTTGGTCATTTACATACGGATCAGAGAGATGAGAACAAAACAGTGGAGAAAGAGCAAAGGAAGCACAAAAAGAGTTGGAAGTATCTGTAGTGCAGCGGTTAGCATACATTCTCCTGACATGTTGAGTTGTGGTGCTTATTTAAGGGATGCAGGTTCGAGTTCATCCTAGATTTAATCCAGTGTCACTTAAGATGTAAAATGACAGCATACTGTACAAAATTCATTCTGTACTTTAAATCATCAGCTCGGGCATCCCCACTCAGGACTGCAGAACAGATGTGTGCGCTCAGAAATTGTGCCGCAATCTGGGAGCATCTTCCTCAAGGGAGATACTAATTGGTTTCTCCACCCCCTCTATCCCAAACAAACACTTTAATTCTATATTGTCTCTCTGTGAGATTAGAAAGCCACAGGAATCAAAAGTGATGACAGTATCAGAGTGTGATTAAAGACTAGTATGGCCGGATTATAGCTGTGTTCTCTCAATCTCAGCAGTATTTGTGGGATTATTGTCCTCAAACTGATGGGCTGCTGTGAGGAAACACTGGATTATGAAAGAACAGAGCCATTTAGCCGCCCAGCACAGATATTTTTAGGGCCTTATTTGGGGATAAGTCATTAAATTATTCTTTAATTTAATGCATGTCATTAATAAAGTGGTACAGGCAGAGAATTAAAGTGCTCTGTGTGAGGTTTATATTGTGGAATTTCAATGTAAATGGATGTGATCATTATTGAAAATAACTGATTTAATTAAATATTTAAATTTTAATTTAAACAATTACATTTTAAGTAATATTTCACCTAACAATATTTTAATATAACAATAACAATACCTGTTATTAAATATGAATATTCTATTGACACAAACACACACATATATAATATATATGTATATAAATGAAAATATTTTTATAATATTATTATTGTATTATTTTTATTTAATATTTTGAAATGATATGATATGATATGAGTACAATTATGCACTTTGTTCCAAGTCTTCTGAAGCCATACAATAGTGTTGTGTGAAAAACAAACAAAAATTTGAGTGGCTTTATTCAGTTCAGTGAACTTTTAACTCGTGAATGTTTTTTTTTTCAATTTGTGTTTACTGGATCTGCAGGTTTTATTGAAAAGAACTGGCTCAAAATGACAGTTTGTACAACTCACTGACTCAATAATTTGATCAAAGTACTAACAAAATAATAACTGATACAAAGCTATAATGTAGATTTGGAATACAGCACAAGAGTCATTTGGAAGACTTTTATGGTGCTTTTTGGTTGTTGTTTTTTTTTAATGCTCATTGATGTGGTTGCTATGACTGATTGTTTTATGAAAATATAACTGTGGAGATTATTTAAAAAAAAAATAACTGCATACTAGTTTGGAATAACATGAGTAAATAATGACAGAATTTTATTTTAAGGCTTTGCTGTCATTTTAATAAGATTGTATTTATGTTCTTGAGTTTGCACTGAATCGAGTTAAATTGTGCACTCCTTCACAACATCGCAAAATAGATCAAATGCATTGCCTTTTCCTGCCTCTTCTTTGTCTCCATTTGAGCATTTATCTCTTTTTCTTGACTTGACTTTTGGTTCTGTTGTAAAATAAATGGTCTTGCATGCCTTCTTAGCATTCAGCTGTGTGGCCATGTGTATCCTGGTATGTCTTTCACACCAGTGGAGGGCGTTCCACAGCACTAGAGCCTTTTCACAGGCTGGTGTGACCTCCTGACCCCTGCTGAGAGGTGTCTCTTCAGTGTCTGCCACAGCTCTGTCCCCTCCACCCTGGGTCTGAGGGTCAGTGTCCTACTCTCATTACAAAGGAAATAATGGAGATGCAAGCTCATCCAGATGTTTCTATAGTCAGATTAGAGAGACTTTCACAGTATGTTTTCAGACACTCTTTGTTTCTTCCAGAAATCCATCAGAATTAATTGTTTTAATATGAAAATCAACATCATTTACATATTTTGTATGATTCACATTCCTTTAGTAAGACAGTGCTTCAAAAAATGTTTTAAAATGTTGTGCTGGGTTGTCCATGGTGTAGATTACTCCATGGACAAGTGCCACACAATGCCAAAGAACATCCCTTAACTGACATAAAATTATTGTAAAAGCTTGCTTTTTGTGTTCAGCAGTCGTTTGTCAAATTTTCATAAAGGCTGCTTTTATTTGATGAAAATATGGTAAAAACAGTAATACTGTGTAGTATAATTATAAATTAAAATATTAAAATTTTCTATTTTTAATATATTTTAATATTAATTTTAATTAATTAATTGATTATTAATAATTAATTATGAAATAATTTGTAATTTATTCCTGGGATGCCAAAGCTGAATTTTCAGCAGCCATTACTCCAGTCTTCAGTGTCACGTGGTCCTTCAGAAATCATTCTAATATGATGACTTGGTGATCAAGAAATACAGTATTTCTTATTATCAATGTTGAAAACACTTGTGCTGCTTAATAACAAAAAATGTTGCTTAGCTCACAATTTTTGTGGAAACCGTGATACTTTTTTTTCAGGATTCTTTGATGTATAGAAAGGGTTTAATGGTGTTTGTTTGAAAACATTCTTACTGACCCCAAACTTTTGAACTGTAGTTTAAATTCGAAATTGAATTTAAATTTAATTTCTTCAATATCAAGACGCTTACTTTTTCAGAAGAAAAAGTAAAGTGTGTTAGGGCATTATGCCTGGTTGCCAGGGTGTTTCTATGCAGGTGTTCTGACTGTTTGGTTGCTTGTTGCTAGGTTAGGTCATTGCTAGGGTGTTCTGGATGGTTGGAATGGTGCCAGAAGGTATTTTTGATCAGTTGGTAGGTGATTGCTTACTGGCCCTTTAAAAAAAAATTCTTTGATCTTCTCATGTCTATACAGTATATGTCTCAGGTCTTTCTTCAGTCTAATTTTAATGGTAGTCTATTTCATCTTTAGCGGGTAAAAATAGTATGTTTGATTGCTTAGAAAAGTACCTTAACAAACCACATGATCTGAAAAATAATTCATAATCATAGCACAAACAATGCGGGACGTTATGCACTGACATTTAATATTTATGATCAAGTGCTCGTTCAGATCCCTTAAGTTTAAGCAATAATGATAGTGATGATTGCATTCGCAAGCACTGTTGTCAATTCCAAGTTTTTCCAAGTAAATTGTGGGCATGTGTGGCTTCAGACAGTGATGAAATGTGTTGTCAGTGACTGGTCAGATGGACGGTGCTGCGGAGGTCAGGACACAGAACATTTGCTGTGTAAATGACTGAGCTCCGTTTCCCCAGTGTGAGTGAACCGCAGGTCAAGCAGATGCAGCTGATGGAACTAAGTGTGTGGCTGAATCAGGTCTCATAAGAAAGGGGGCCGCAATCCATTTACTGCTATGCGGGACTGCTGTCCCCTGGGAGCCAATAGAAATTTATGAGCAGTGACTAATTCAGGCAGAATGTGGATCAAATATATAAACGTGTATATAAAAAGTTGACTTTCAGTCGGTTTCCAAATTGTGCCACTGTAATTTACCCAGGATTTTACCCTGAGGGGGGAAAAATCAGAAAGGAGCAGGGAAGAGTCCATCTTCTCCTTTGTCAATCCCCATCGTGCCTGCCAGGCTTCATTTGAATCCATCAGTTCTGTTGCTTCATTCATCCTGTCATTGTGCTGTCATTCACTCATTCATCCTGTCGCCATTCATCCTGTCATCTCAGACAATATGTATCACAGTCACTGTCACTTATCAAGGGCCCTTTCATCCTTTGTCTCTCACTGTTTGGACTGATGTTCATCGTTGTGAATTTCCTTATATTAGAGTAAATTATTTTCTATATAGTTATCTTACAATGTACACCTTCATCTTCTGTCAATTCATAAGCTGTCCTTCAAAGTGATAGTTCACCCAAAAATTAAATTGTCTTTATTTACTCCATTGTTAACAAGCTATTAAAAATCATTTTTGTTGATCAAAATAAAGCTAAAATAAAATAAATATAAATAGCCTATTAAATGTAATTAACATTGAAAATGTTAAAATATTATTAAAATAACATTAAAATATAAACTATAATAAATGATATGCCAAATGCAAGTAAAAATCAGTGTTGGTGAGTATATGAAACTGTGTCAGTCACCAGATGTTCATAACATTTTTATGAATTCCAAACAATGCAATGTTGTGAGAACATGAACGTGAATGACGTTCTATACAGTTGGCGATCAGTGCTGCATCATCGTTAAAGTTTAAGCCTTTCCACTGTAAATATTCAAGCGCTAGAACGTGTGAAAGAGAATTCGTTAATCACAAGCTATGTGGGAAGTTCAACATCCGAAACATCCGGAATGCGCAGCCTGAAAATCACGCTCAGACAGCGCACAAATTCTAAGTTCAGCTCTCTTTAATGCCTTTCCTGTGCTTGAACGGACAAATTCACACAAAATTATGCCAGTTAAGTCTTCAGCTGAGAAAGAAAAATGCATGATCCATGCGTGCATTCGGTCTTAAAGTGACAGCATCCTAAAAATCCTGCTGCTGTCTGCGTTTTTAATGTTAAAGGGGGGGTTACATGTTTTTTTTCTAGGCTTGATTGTGTTTTGGGGGCACAGTTTAACATGTCTTAATGCTTCGTTTTTTTTTAAACACTGTATTTTTCATATATTTTATCTTAATTCTACACCTCTGTTTCCACTGTCATATGAACGGCTCGTTTGACTTCCTGCTTCTATGAAGCCACTCCCTCCGACATACGCAATGTGCTCAGATTGGTCAGCAGGTTGGTTACTGGCCCAGTCTGTCGTGATTCGCTGAAGCGTCCGGAAACGCCACGCCCCTTACCATTCGTAGTTACGCGCTTAGGTGGAAAGTAAATAATAGCGCCTACATTGCTGTATCAAATTGAGCCGAATCAGACCCAGATGAAGAGGATAAAGTAGAACCTCTGCAATCGCGGCTTTTGAAGGATGTTTATGAAGGGTATTTAATTTAGTATTTGTGTCATAGTGTTTAGATAAGCTGTCACTGCTGTTTGTTAGCTTTCAATATACAGTTTTATCCTGATTAAAGCTTTCCTGTATTAAATACATGCCTGAGTAGTCGCATTTTTGTAAAGGTAGCGTTTAATTTATAGCATGAACAACTGTTTGTCTATGAACATAGAAGTTTGTTGGTGTTTGTTGCACTAGAATTTAGCTAACTGGCTAGCAGAAACAAGTTGCTCTTTGTATATGTCCTATATATATAACCTGGGAAGAAGCTCGTTGTAGTCCAAACCACCCGTTTTTGTAGGCAATAAAATGCCATAACTTTAAAAGACAATATCTCCGTTTGCATTGAACTTTCAGCGCTGTAACTTTGCAGATACTGTTTATGCTCAAGCAGCAACATTACACACTAACTAAAGTTAAAAATGTGAAATCGCATGCAACCCCCCCTTTGATGTCACCGGCCATTGGCAGGTGTGACAAAAAGTTAGTTTTAGGCCCTGTTTGTGTGTGTGTGTGTGTGTGTGTGTGTGTGTGTGTGTGTGTGTGTGTATATATATATATATATCGCCTTCATATCGTTCCAGATTTCTGTATTTTGATAACCTTTTTAACTGCATGGGTCTATAAATATCTTCTATTGTGTTCCACAGATGAAAGAATCTCATACAGGTTTGAAATAAAATGAGGATGAGTAAATGATGACTTTAATTTTTGGGTGGTCTATCCCTTTAATATGGCAGTTGTTTATTTATTTTAGCTTTTTTTTTCACAGTCTTTGTTAAAACGAATGCTAGCGCCACTTGGTGAAGAAAAACGGCTCTAATTCAGCCTCACAATGTAAGAGTAATTACAGCGCAATTTCTTATTCATCATTTCTGCCAAATTCTGCCAATAGTCATGTGGTAGCGGCCCTCACAGATGAGACCGAGCTCGGGTGCATGCGAACGCTCTGTTCCAAATTGGAGCCGGCCTGCCCCCGAGGGCTCGGAAACATAGGAAGAAAAAGTCAGAATAGGCTTTACGATGGACTCCAGAGCTGCTCCTTCAGTAAAGTAATTAGGTCTTATTCTCTAGCGCACAATGGAGGCTTTTCTGTACAGTGGGAGGTGGGTAACAATTGCAGGTTGGATCCGGCCTCTTTTTTTTTTTCTTTTTTTTTTTCTGAGATCTACGGTTTCTCTCCGTAGATGCATCAGTCCAGGAAGTGTGTATTTAGTGTGCATTCAGGGGTCGGTCCGGTGCACAATAAAACTGAAATTAGAGAGGCCGAGAGAGAGCCAGCTGTGACACAGGTCGCCTTGTTCAGACACATGTGCATAATGGATCGCTTTCATTCCACGGCCGTTGCATTTGCACACGCGGAAAAGGGGGGAGAGAGAGAGTGCGCGAGCGAGGGGAGAACAAATGGGCATGGCTGTTAAATTAAGTGTGGAATGAATGCATTATGAGCTATTAGGGCAAAGAAAAGGAGTGTCCTAAAAAACACAGGGCATAATTGTGAATTCTGATGCTGGAGCGTGTTCAGAGCCCCCGCGGGCTGCCTTGAGGACGCGAAATCCCTCCGAGTGCTCCGGGCCTGGATTTGGAACAAAATAGGGGTTGTTGGGGTGATGGCTTTGTACAGTAAGGGTGGAAGGGTGGCATAAGCTCTCTTTTTTTTTTTCTTTTCCGTTTCCAGCATTTAGGTCAAACTTTACCTCTGGTCTTCACTCCATCTGGCCCTGCTGCTCGAGCGAAGGTGCCCAAAGCCACAGGGTGGCATTCTGGCATTTTCTAGATTCACATACCCCGTCGAGCAGAGATCAGCCCAGCGTGAGATTTCCTTAGCGTGGGCTTCTTTAATGCAGTGTTGCCTCTCAGCATGCCTGTTTCCCGCCTTAATAGGTAAGCAACCCACTCTCGCATCTGAGTTTCAGGTGTTTTCTCTGTTTAGCAGTGTTCTCTGGGGAGCCGCAGCCTGAATGGATTAGGCCACGTTTAGACGGATGACTGCTGGCGACCAAAGCTTTAAATGTATTAATCCCTCTCTTATCAAGCAGGAAATGATGAATCGCCTGAGCCTGCTCCAGGCTAACCTCTGCTGTCGTTTGAACAGAATCAAAGCTTTAAATCACACACTGCAGCACCTGGCGATGTGTATACGTGTGTGTGTATGTACTGTGCCCTGTTTTAAAGTGATTTAGTAACGCTTTGATGGGGTGAGGGAGGTTAGGAAATGAGTATGAAAAGTAAATTAAGAATTCTACATGGGCTTTGATAAATAGAATTGCTGACTAGGGAAACTCGTGCGGCTGTTGTCGTGTTCCATCCAATCTGATAAATTCCACCCGTGGCTGCAAACCAGCAGCAGCAGTCAATCAATGCTTTTACAGCCTCTTTTTAATGTGAATTATGTGCTTTATGGCCCTATCTGGCACCTGTACTCTATTTCTCAATGCCCTTGCCCTGTACCTTAGTGTGTACTTCCAAAAAAAGAGGAACATCAGCACTCCGATTGCTCCCTGCGACATTTGAAATTCTGCCGTTCCTCTCGTTTATCATTTATAGCTTCGGGTTAGTATCCCGTCTGTGCAATGCACCAAAAACCATTTTTCACATGGCATTACAAGTGCATGTTGGGCTTTGGTAAACTATATGAAAGGTTCATAAGTATCAAAACAAAATCAAAGACTTGTTTGTAATGTGATGGCTGCTTCATTATTTGTTATTTTCTCCCTGAAAAATTCCGTCCATTTATGTTGTGTTTGATCTAAAGTAGATGTCATCTCCATGTTATTTTCCAATCCAATCAGTACATATATACAAAAATGAGCCAAAACATTATGACTACCTGCCTAATATGATGTTGGTCCTCAGCATGCTGCCCAAACAGCACTGACCTACCAAGGCATGGACCCTGAAGAACCCTGAAGTTGTCCTGTGGTATCTGGCACAAAGGCGTTAGCAGCAGATCCTTCAAGTCCTGTAGGTGGCAAACTGGAGCCACATGGATTGAACTTGTTGATCCAGCACATCCCACAGATGGTCAATTGGATTGAAATCTGGGGAATTTGGAGGCCAGGGCAACACTTCATCATGGTCCTCAAACCATTTAATGTGTGCAGTTTAGCAGGGTGCATTATCCTGCTGAAAGAGGCCACTTCCGGACAGCACCATTGTCATGAAGGGGTGTACCTGGTCTGCAACAATGTTTAAGTAGGTGGCTGTCATGTGTCAAATCTATTTCCACATGAATAGCCAGACCCAAGGTTTTCCAGCAGAACATTGCCCAGAGCAAGAAGACATCCTTTTTCCCCTGCTCTAAGGTCCGGTTCCAATGCTTGAATGCCTATTTTAACTACTCCATGAATGTTCATTATCCATAATGCATGAAGCATACTTGTATGCATCACTTGTATTGATCACCACAAAACAAACTAACAAACAAAACAAAAAATCCTCAAATAGAAACACAAAAATGTCTTAAAACAAATTTGGCCTGAGTTCTCCGATCTAGCCACATCAGAGGGGATCTTGGGAAAAAAATTTTAATTAAAGTGTGTCCTAGATTTTTGTTTTATATTTAGAGTCTAAAAGTCACATATGGGGAATACATTGGACATTATCACTAAACGTACCAGATCCGTTTTTTATTTTCAAGATTACCATTGTATTTCACTGTGCCTGTCAGATTAGCATTATGTAATTTAAACCTTTTGAAATACACCCAGGCTCATCTGTTAAACTGTCTGTTGTGGCATTTAGAAGTGATGGTTTGATGATTTTCTTCACAAAGCATCAATCAAATTTAAATGTCAAGTTTTCATGGTGAAATTCAATGTCCCTTTATTTCATTTCATAAAGTTAGCAGTCCCTCTGTAATTTGTGAGTGCCAGAACTTTCCTCTTGATGGCTTAATGGCGCCTGTGGATGCATTATTGAATTTGCACATTTAATCATATTTACACGGCATTAATCAAATGCCATTTCGATTCATTTTCATACCCACATGAAAGAAGCATACATAAATGTATTTAGGACAATCAATATGTTTGAATGACTCACAGAAGCTGCTTTAGCTGTAAACAGAAAAGTTTGTGTGAAAGTAAAAAGGCTCTAATATTCATTAGTACAAAGTATTAGTACTCTGTTTGTTGTTGCTCCGCTCCTCTCATATACGTTGTACCAGACCATTTTCTCAGTCTTTACTGACTGTGTTTACTATTTTTGTGTGAAATGTAAATTACTTGATATTAACTTCTATTTCATTGGACTGTATCAAAACAATGTCACACTCACAAACATGATTTTCAGTACAGTATTCTTGATTTTGTGACATTGCTCCATTAATTTGATGTATTCTTTCATTAATAGTATTTAAAATGTACGATTTTAAGATCAAACGAGCCTTTTTTGTGCTCAGTAGTTTTTTTAATTGGAAAAGATGAGAAGGAAAAGCAACAAAAAAGAGGAAAACCAGACAAAAAGAGCCTTTCTAGCTTCTCTTATAACAGCAAAGAAGTAGGACAGTGATTTCTTTTATTCAACATTAAAGGATTAATCTTTTCTCTGTGACATTTTCTCTCAGCTGAAGGTGAATGTTTGAGTCTGTGTGTTTTTAATATAATCTCTTTATCTGTCTTGTTATTTTTATTTGTCACAGTTCTGCTCTGTGTCTCTTAGATTTGAATGATTCTTGGTGGAATTTATGAAACATTAACTACATCACTGCTTGATTCCCCCCCTCCCCTCTCGGATCAATAAATCACCTGTCAATCTATATCAATCTATAAGCTAGATTGTCTCAGAGTTTCACTCACAAATCCTAAACGATTTTCATTGACGGCGAGACGGCATAAAATATGGAGTGGTATTGACTGCTGGGCTGCAGTGAATTTTAATATGTCCCAATCTGCATGAAGCTCGGGGGTTTGTGGGTAAACTTGCGGACACCCGAGACAGCATCGAAACAAGAACTCCATTTGAATGTGTGGAGGTCACAGGAAACATTTGCAAATTATCTCGCTGATGCGTCTTCTGATCTCCAAACAGATACTGGAAAACCAATCTGGCCTACTGATTGGTATCTTATCTGACTGCGCTTGGAAAAATGTTCACAGTTTGGTGCAGGGACAAAAAAATTATCTCTCTCTTCTCTAAATAACATTGAGAATGGCAAACAAATGAGCTTTTGATTCATTTTTAGCCATAGTATAACATTTGAAAGATATTGAACCATTTCAACACTGACAAACCAGGAGAAAGTGTGGGGAAAAATAAGAAATATACTGTGTTTTGATAACTCTGTCTTTAATATAGCATGCGAGATATATAAGACACTGTATAGCGAGTGCCTGTACGTCAAATACATTTGTGGTACGAAAGACGTTTCCCCCGTTCAGCTCTTTTCTCTGTTTACACTCTGCAGCCTCATGTGCGGTTCTTTCCTCAGTCACACTGAAGCTCACCCTGAACAAACTTGACTTAAATTTCAGATTGGAGACGAAGTATTTACATGCTTTGTTCTTCCAAGTGGGTTGCTGTGCAGACAGACTGTGGGCAGTGTTGACTTTGTTCCTGTTATCCTTTTGATGAATGCTGCTGCCGCTGTGGGCATTACCTCCCTTCGTGCGGGGCCTATTGATCAGGGCCATTGCAATCTAGTACCTGCACAGGATTACTGTCTCCACCGTTAGTCACAATCAATGAATCCGAGACAGCCGCGGCTAAAATGTCCTCGTAGGAGACAGAGTAGCTCCACTTTTTGTTTATTGAAGATGACGCACATGTGGAGAACAATAGGAGAAGTCTGATATTTGGCAGACTTTACTCTGATAAACTGCCTGTGTGAGTTCTTGTCAAAGTTGATATAAATTTCAAAAAGTTCTGCTTTGGAAAATCCTCAGTACTGATTCGCCCTGCCTTCTGGCTTCTGATAGACAAAGTTTTGCCAACAGAAGTTCACCCTCAAATGAATATTTTGTTATCATTTACTCATACTCAAGTTGTTTCAAACCTGTATGAATTACTTTCTTCTGCTGAACACAAAAGAATATAATTTTAAGAATATGGGTAACCAAACAAACTGTATGAATTTCTTTCTTCTGCTGAACACAAAAGAAGATATTTTGAAGAAACTGATTTCCATAGTATGGGGGAAAAAAATACTATGCAAGTCAATTTCTTCAAAATATCTACTTTTGTGTTCAGCTGAAGAAAGAAATTCACTATATTTTTAAATTGCTTCATGTTGTGTAGTTCTTAATTACTTCATAATTTAATAATTTTAATAATTTAAATGTTTTGAAAGATGATATAGGCTCTTCCTCAAAGTTATTGAATGTGGTAACTGATGTATTGAAAAGTATAGGAACAATAGTGTGTTATATCAGTAATCGAAGAAAATCAACCTAACTTTATTTGCATCTAAAGTTACCCTTCTTTTCCTCACAAAAATTACATATGTGACCTCCTCTTGTTAAGTAGTTAAATTAAGTTTCCAGTTTGAAGATAATGATAAATTCAAGTAGATTAAGCACTATTGAACATTACTTATATACCTTTTCTCCTCATAGAAGATTTCCAAATTCCAGTCTTGATTGATTGTCAGTTTTGAAATATAGCCAACATAAACAGTCTACAATACAGGCCAGCATACAGTGCCAACTATTCTTCAAATCGTATGTCCACGCTTCACAATAATCACTCCTGACAAATCAAAAACCACGCATTTGGATGAATGCGTAATGAAAAGTGACAGTTTATGCTGTGTTTTGGATTCTCCCCCTGATCTCCTGAGCAGAAAGGCAGCCAATGCGGTTCAGTCTGACCCTCTTCAACCTTATTTTAAATGCAAATACTGTGCGTTTATCGGAGCTCCTTTGCCTGTTTTGTGGCAGTGAGCTGTTGACCTTAAGGAAATGGAAATTTGCCATCAGTGAAGCAGCAGCCATCTGCCCTCCATCTGCAAAACAGAGGGAGAGATATTCCTTATCCAGAGAGAGATGGACAGAGAGATTATACTTGTCTAATCAGAATAATGATATTAGACTGTAATTTTGTTAGAACGATAACCCTTGTTGGCTTCTAGACGCGCCATTAGAGGAAAGTGCAAAAGTATCTTGGCTTGGAGCTTTGATTCCAAAGCCATATTCTGACACGTAGAGGAGATGAAGTGAAAACCGACCCGTATAGCAGTATTTAAATTCCAGAGCTCTCAGGCGGAAATCAGCTGCCTATTGACTTGATTGATTCAATTCTTGTGATCCTCTTGACCTTTCTGTCTCTATTCTGCTTTCTGTGATATCAGCTATGGAATGATTGATCAAATCTTTGTCCTCAGTTAATCTAAACAAACTGGAAGACAAAAAAGTGTCAGATCCTATTGTGTGAGCTCTTCTTCTCAGTCAATGAGTGAGTCTTTCTAAATATTTAGCTAATGTCGTTCCTGTGGTCCATTCCGTTCCCATTGATTGAGGAGTCTGCTGGGATATTTTTGTATTTTTTTCACCTTGATGTAAAAGGCGGTGAATCAGGGACTGTAGACAATGAGACACATTGATTGACTGGAAGCTGAAATAAACTGGAGTCGCTTGTTTGTCCGTTCACAGCTGCAGGCTATAATTGGATCTGGAGTGAGTGACACTTAGATTCTAGAAGATACATCTGGCCAGCTGTCAGCATCTGTGACTCCATCTTCATTCTGTGGACATTAATCATAAATTAGCCACCAGAAGTGGAAGGAAGCTCTTCAGTTGGGTGCTCTTAAAGGGATAGTTCACTCAAAAATGAAAATTCTGTCATGTCATTATTAACAATTTTGTTGTTAATTTCAACAGGTTTTTTTTTTTGTCTTCTTTATTGAAAATGTCTTTTTTAAATATATTAAATTTATTTTCTACATATGTGACCCTGGAGCACAAAACCAGTCATTAGGGTCAGTTTTTAGAAATTGAGATTTTTACATCATCTGAAAGCTAAATAAATAAAGCTTTCCACTGATGTACAATATGGTTTGTTAGGATAGGACAATATTTGGCCGAATTACTATTGAACTATTTGAAAATCTTGAATCTGAGGGTGCAAAAAAAAATCTAAATATTGAGAAAATCGCCTTTAAAGTTGTCCATATGAAGTCCTTAGCAAGGCATATCTACTCACAACTTTTTTATATATTTATGGTAGGAAATTTACAAAATATCTTCATGGAACATGATCTTTTACTTAATATCCTAATGATTTTTTGGCATAAAAGAAAAATCGATCATTCTGACCCATACAATGTATTGTTGGCTATTGCTACAAATATACCCGTGTGACTTATGACTGGTTTTGTGGTCCAGGGTCACATATGTTTGTAAATATATATATATATATATATATATATATATATATATATATAAAGTTTTTTTTTTTTGGTATAAGGTGTTATTTAAGGTGTTGGATAAAGTTAATCTATAGTTAATGTAATTTGCTTTACATAAAATCAGTATGGTATGTGCTCCTATATAGCAAAGATTGTGTTTGTTGATCTATATTTGTAGATATTAGGGGAGGTCTGCAGGTTCAGCATGTGTCTCTCTCTCCTGCTGCTCCTCTCTGGCAGGAAGTAAAGTTCCCGGCGAAGGGGTGGACGGCAGCATCAGAGACATATGGGTAAACTGAGCTGCACAGCTGGAGCTCCCTGCTGCGTCCTCATTGGCTCCTGCAGCCCGTTGCCACGGTACCAAATGCCCAAGCATGAAATATGGATTCAGATCAGCCAGCATGTTGTCATAATAGAAAATAAACCCAAACCTGAGAAAACAAGAACTCGACACAACTTCAGAGGGCAACATACAACAATGAACCTCGCCACACAGTGAACTTTTATTTTCTCTATTCCACCACCTGACCCGTTGTTCTATCAGTATGTGCATCACACGTTATCTCTGTTCCACCATATCATAACTGCTGGCGATGATCTCGTTTTACTTCTGCTATGGGCTGCTTTAAATTCACTGTCAGTTTGCCAGGTGTAAATTAGCCATGATAAGCTCTGCCCTTCACCGCCGTACTTTTGCTGTTATGACAAAGTCCGCCAGTCAAAGCATGCTTCAGATCAAACAAAGAAAACGCTCTGTTTGTTCTGTAGCACACAGGAGAGGTTATAAGTGTGTGTGTGTGCGCATGTTTATTCCATTCTTACCTTCAATCCCTATATTTGGCAGGCCCAGCCGGAGAGCTGTATACACACATGCTGCTCTTTCAAAGCGGCCGTATTATCTTTACTATGCTTCACGTCACATTGAATTTCCCCTCCATTTGTGCGTTTCAGCAATTAGCCATGGGGCCCAGAGCAGCTCTTCCCATATTGAAACCCCCCTGTGGCTTGCCTTTCGCTTTGATTACCAAATGCCTCAGCAAGTACTTTCTATTTAGTGATATTAAATCAAATTCAAAGTTGACCAGTATCAACGCTATATTCTTAAGAGTTATAGGTGCCCCGCAGGGAGAGTTAGTTTTCATGCTTCATGAATCTGGGAATTGATGCCGAGGCGTCGCAAGGCTGATGCTAAAAAGATGAATGTCCTTCCAAATAAATTGAGAATTTCATACAACTTGTATAAAATGTTACTGATGTTTAACAGACATGCTATTAGGAAAATTGCCTGGAAATGGCAGCCATATGCATCGGATTACTTTACTGGTTGACTTTGTTTAGTGTGCACCATTTTGATGCCATAGACCATTTGGGAGCAGAAGTCACAGTTACGTCACTGCAGTTGTGTGCAAAGACTTTAGATATACAAAGATGGTGCACTCATATTACTTGTGAATAAGAGAGAGTGAAAAGAACCGATCACCAATTGGTAAAGCCTTTTTCTGAAAGGGACTTTGGTTGCGCGTGCATTGTGGTGGGAGAAAAACAGTGGTAACAATGGGAGAAAAATGGGAATAATAAAAGAAAAATGTCTTGTGTCTTTGTATGTCATAATCGGAATGCAAAACGATGGTATTCATGGTCATTGGGGGGGGGGGGGGGGAGAATTACACCTGTTGGTTAATTAGTTCCACGCACCTGTTTCTGTTCAATTGATTACCCTTCCTCTGTATTTAAGCCTTGAGTTCTTTCTGTTCAGTGTTCAGTCTTGGTGTTTTATGGTTGTGTTCTCCTGAGTATTTTCTGTTGACATAATATTAAATTCAGTTTATTTCACCAAATCTCCTGCGTTGTGCAATTTACTACAACCAGTGCGTGACACTACTATTAAAGCAGGAGTTTGATGTAAACAATAGGTCTATATAATATTCACATATGCAGCAGTTCATAGGGGACATAATATATTAGTCCAACAGTTACAGCGTGATATTTAAACCCATAACATTTTACATTGATAATTGTGATATCTCACAATTCTGACTTTTTTCCTGCAATTCTGACTTTATAACTCACTTTATAACGCAGTTCTGAGAAAAAAGTCAGAATTGCAGGATATAATTCTGAGGAAAAAAAGGCAGAATATCGAGTTTAAATCTCACAATTCTGATTTTTCTTTCAGAATTGTGCTGTATAAACAAAAGAATTGCAAGAAAAAAGTCAGAATTGTGATGTAAAAGATATATTGTGAGATATAAACTCAAAAATTATCTATTTTCTGTGACTTTCTGTAACTTTTATTTTCTGCCACAAGCTAGGCTTTGCCCACAAAGCACGTCATCGCTGTTTTCAAACAACCAAATGGTATAAGCATTCATATGCTGCATTCATGCCATGTCGTAATTACTGTAATAGATGACAACATGTGACATTCACAGCCTCAGACTGGAATTATGCGTTTCTGTGGCAACTCTATCAATGCCTAAATGAATCTGCAATGGTCAGGTGGTACAGCGGTTTTGTGGTACAAGTAGGAGCTTTCAGAAAATTCCCAGCTTATATATATCAAACATATAGTGTTAGTTCTGGCAGGTTACGTTAGTCAAGCTCACATCAGCTGACACTCAGCTGATTCACATTGATATGATATTCATATATATATGGTCCATCCAGTATTATCAGCAGCTTTATCGCATGACCAGAAGCTAATTATCCTCCTCCGTCCCCAGCTCCTCCTTCATCCAGTCAGGACTTGACCTTCTGATATTTCTTTTGATCAAACTCATTTCTTCAATTATGTTAATTAACTAATGTAGTTAACTAATGTTATCTAATGAACCTTATTGTAAAGTGTTACCAATATATATATATATAATATATATATATATATATAATATATATAAAACCATTTTTCTTTCTGAAGGGTAATTCTTCTGAATCCATTATGGAAACAGCATTCAATCAATGAGGGAAATGAGCCGTAAAAAGTTTTCCTACTCCTGTAATTTGTCGACTGTGTTGTCTAAGACTATCCTGTGTCATATCTAGAATATTCTCTGCTGCTGTTGTTGCTTTTGTCAACTATGGATTTGTTGGTGAAACCTGTTCATTCAGACATGTGACAGGAGGAAATGGCACGTATCGCTTGGTGAAAACTTACCCCCATCTGACTTAATGGCCACCGAGCATGCACACACACACACACACACAGGAAATTATGTGTGATGCACCAGTCTGCACGCAGGAAGTGGAGGGCTGCATGTCATTATGGATTTATATGGTTTCTATCGACAGACACCTCTCACAGTATTTAACTCTATAAGCAGAGAGAGACATAAATTGCTGCCAATCTTTTTAAATAAAGAGTAGGGTTGCCTTATTCGGAGTGTCTGTTTACATTATGTCCAAATAGCATCCCTTGTTGACAAATGCTATTTGCACTAGCTCCACCCACCAATGTCTGGTTGTGCCACTCAAGTTTTAAAAAAGACATGTGGAATTCAATGCACTAAGTGCATTTTGTCCCAAAAATATGCATGAAGTGGAAAAAACTTTGTGATTTAGTGAACTAAATCGAGTTTAAGTTTAAAGTGTTTGTGTCACATAAATCATCTAGTCCACAAAATTATTCAGGTTACATATGTTGCTCTGTAGTCCGGTGCCCTGTAAGCCACTAAGGGCCTCTTTGGTATAACCTAATCTTTGATGAAAGGCAAAAAGGAAAGTAATTTCAGCGGTGGAGCAAGTTATTACATTTTGAAGAAAAATTATGAAGACAAACATGTTTTTCTTTTGGAATTACATGCACTGGTAAATCATGCACAGTAAGACCTGAAACGTGTGTTAAAGTAAATATGGTCCTTTTTGATTTCATGTTGACTTGAAAATCTAATTTCCTATGTATGCTAATCAGGATTTCGAGATATGAAAATCAGATGTGTCTTTTTTTGTCTTTATAAATCAAAAGCTCTTTTCTAAAACAAACATTGATGAATCACAGCTGTGTTCTTGTGTTCCAAATCCCATTTAAAAATATATATATAAAACAAGATGAAATGTCAAAAACTACTCCCACTCTCTCTTCTGCACGAGGTTGTCTGAAGAGGTGAAACCAATTTGTTTTCGATCTGTGAACACGGCTCCCTCTGATCCCCATGCGTTCTTTAAGACAGGCCTTGATTATTGTTCTATGGAGGCCTTCAAAGTCAGCCTCAACAAAGACCATCTCAAAGAGGTGTCAAAAGTACAAGGATTCACAATAAACACTGTCAGATTTGACAGTTCGCTCAGCATGTTGCTTTTTGAATGCTATATTGGCTAAAAAACCTTAATTTATGCGTTAGTCTTTGAGAAAATTAGCCTTTCCTTGTTGAAATAGCATTTTTAACCTGTTTTATTTCCATAACATCACATATTCTGATGAAAAAAAATGGAAAAGTTAATATTTTATCCATCGCTAATTAATTTGAAGTTATTATAATTTCATGAAAAATTATATATAAATATATCTTGATAAATGTGTCTATATTTTAAATATTCATGTTGACATTAAGTTCTGATTAAACATCTGTTGCGTATCGAATGGCTGTCTGTGGTCGCACAATATCATATCACTGTGTGTGTGGAGTTTGAGTGTGTATTTGATCTGTAACTAGAACCGTGGTCTTCCCTCACCTCTCTACTCTCCAGAGGGCCGTGGCTGGCGTTCTGTTCTCCCTCATCCGCCACATCAAACGATCTCATTACCTGCTGCTGTTTCTAAGCTTCTCTCTCTCTCTCTCTTCTTTCTTTCCCAGCCTTTTCCTTGCTTTACATTAAAACACAGAATTATTGTATTTATAATAGCCGATGTCAAGTTACGTTCTCCATCTGAGTGTGTCTCTCCACAGCCTCCCTTGCCGCCCTCCACCAGCCCACCGCAGACGCCCCTCTATAAAATTCCCTTTTATTTATTGCTTGTTTGCTTTTTATTAGGTGGCGGCGCAGACCCCAGCCGTTCCCTGCCGTTTGATGTGCACTGCTCTCTTGTCACTGATTACAATTCACATCTGCAAAAAGAAAGGAAGGAAGGAAGACAGGTTGTTAAAAAGAAAAGAGCAGGATGCTGTCGGCTCTGCAGAGGGGATCACGTTTATTTGCCATCCTCCGTCTCTTGTTTCTCCATGGCTCCGTCTCAATCCACTCCCTAGTTCTGTAGTAGATGTCCTGCCCATTTGTAGGGTTGTGTCCAGTTGTAGATCTGTTGAAGTTCACCATAATCCACCATAAGTGAGTCATAAGTCTTTCTTTCTTTCTTTCTTTCTTTCTTTCTTTCTTTCTTTCTTTCTTTCTTTCTTTCTTTCTTTCTTTCTTTCTTTCTTTCTTTCTTTCTTTCTTTCTTTCTTAAATACTTGTTTTAATATGTTGTCAGACCCTAACTATTAAAGGGTGAGTTCACCCAAAAATGAAAATTATATCATTAATTACTCACCATCATGTCGTTCTACACCTTCGTTCATCTTTGGATCACAAATTAAGATATTTTTGATGAAATCTGAGTATCTGACTCCATAGACAACAATTTAACGAACACTCTCCTAACGCTCTTTGCGTTCAGCGCGTCCAGGTTCTCTGTCAGAATGGCGGCTCAGTATCGGTCGAAGCTGTTCACGTGAGCAGCACAACGCATGTGTGTGATGCTGACGCAGGAGCTGGCCAGTAATGAGCTGGTGTTCTGATGTAGAACCTGGAAGTGCTGAACAACGTAGGAGAATGACACAGAAGAGAAGATATTGTTGAATAAAGTCTTTATTTTTGTTTTGTTTTTGCGCACAAAAAGTATTCTCATCGCTTAATAAAATAAAAGTTTTACCACTGCAGTCACGTGGACTATTTTAACAATGTCTTTGGTACCTTTCTGGACCTTGAAAGTGGTGGTTAAATTGCTGTCTATGGAGGAGTCAGATATCTCTCAGATTTCATCAAAAATATCTTAGTTTGTGATCCGAAGATGAACGAAGGTCTTATGGGTGTGGAACGACATGAGGGTGAATAATTAATGACGGAATTTTCAGTTTTGGGTGAACTAACCCATTAAGTAGATCAAGGTTCTTGCTAGTGTTCAAATTTGTGTTGACAGTATAGCCTACTAGAATCACTGGGGACTAGGGAGTGGAACGAGACAACACCCCATGTCTCTTTTCTCCTCTGCAGGATTATCTGAATGGCACCGGTCCTAAATTACACCCTTCTTTCTGCCTCAGTATGACACGACTAAAGCCACTAGTCTGTTCTGAGTATTTACAACTGCTTTGTTGCCTTTTTCTCTTATGCGCATATCTGTAAAATGGCTTTAGGACTGGAGATGAGAGATTTGCTTTTGGATTGGTCTCAGCTTTCTAATCCTCTCTCTCTCTGTCTCTCTCTCTCTCTCTCTCTCTCTCTCGTCTCCCCTCCTGCTTGGCAGGCCCACCTGGAGTCATTAATATCAGCAGTTCCACCTGTTAGCTCCAGGGCGGTGCGGCTGCAGCCAGGGCTGTCATTAGCCTGAGTGAGGTTGTGCTCCCAGCCCGCGACCTGCCTCGTTTGCCTGCCTAATTTATTTACTGCGAGTCAGTGGCAGCGTTGGGACTCACCATGGTCTTCCAGAGAGCTCTCTTTCTCTGCCCCTCTCTCGCTTTCTGTCTCTCTCTCTCTCTCTCCCTTTAAAAAACTAAAGAGTAGGCGCCGTAAATTATGTGAATGGAGCTCTTTAACAGGGCAGGGTGAGCGGAGGCAATGATTGGTCACAGTTTAATGGGACTCTGGTTGTGCTTTAGAAAACTCTTAAAGCTGCCAGGCTTTGGTCAGTTTTTGCTTCACAGCATGCACAAAGTAGCGTCTGGTTTTCTGACACTGATAACAATAAATGTCTAGAGCAGAAAGCGTGTTTCATTTTTAAAGTAAAAAAATTTCCTGGTCTTAAAAATATCTTTTTTTCATCAATATTGCCTGCGGTTCAAATGTTTGGGATCAGTACATTTTTTGTGTGTGTTGTTGAGTCTCTTATGCTCACCAGGGTTGCATTTATTTGATCAAAAACAGTAATATTATGAAATATTCTTACAATATAAAACAACTGTTTTCTATTTTAATATATTTTAAACAATTTATTCCTGTGATGGAAAATCTGAGTCTTCAGTATCGCATAACCTAGCAGAAATCATGCTAATATGCTGATTAGGTGCTCTAAAGGTATTTCTTTATTATTATCAATGTTGAAAACGGTTGTGCTGCTAAATATTTTTGTGGAAACTGTGATACTTTTTTTCAGGGTTCTTTTAATATAATACCAAGTATGTAAAAGGCTTTAGTGTCACAGTGATCATTTTAATGCATCTTTGTTGAATAAAAATATCACTGACCCCAAACTTTTGAACGGTAGCGTATTTGCTGTTGACATCTGAATATTTTAATGAAGTCTTATTGTCATAACAACCCGTCACACAAAAGATGATGGAAAAATCACATTCTGATCTTTCAACTTGAGATGCACTAACACAAATCTGACTTCTGCAGATTTCAAACCACATACAACTGATTGTATGGGATTAATGCACAATATGTGCGATTTTTGCATTAAAGTATCCAAAAACAACTAATGTAGCTAATTGATTACAAATGAAATAAAATCATGTGATCAAACGTAACAGTTATGAAACTTTATTTAATTACCTCATCCTCGAACATGATTTGTGAGTCCCGTCGGATTGATTTCCATCGGCAGTGGAGGTGAAGACAACAACTCCCATGATTCCACGCTCCTTCACAGCATCATCAAGCAATGCCTTTGTTATTGTTTAAAATATGCGACTTCTCGCATCGAAACTTACATACTGTGCCTTTAAAGGGTTAGTTCACCCAAAAATAAAAATTCAGTCATCAATTACTCACCCTCATGTCGTTCCAAACTCGTAAGACTTCCATTCATCTTCGGAAAACAAATGAAGATATTTTTGATGAATTCTGAGAGCTTTCTGTCCCTGACGCACGAGAACAAACCTCTTCCGGAAGCTCAAACATACTGTGTGTGTAACCAATGAGGTTAATTCTTGTGTGTTATGCAGCACATTTGAGCTTCCGGAAGAGGTTTGTTCTCGCGCGTCATTCAGGTTAGGTTGAGCATTTGTTTATGTTCACTGATCAATGTTTATATGTGAGTAAAAGCCTAAATTAAATCTGTTCATCATAAAAAGCAATCGAGTGTCTTCAGAAAATTTAGACTAAACCACTCAATTCATATTGATTAGTTTTCTGATCTCTTTATGAACTTTTTGAAGCATCAAAGTTGCATTTGCATATGCTGTCAATGGAGGGAGAGAAAGCTCTCAGATTTCATCAAAAAGATCTTAGAAGTTTGGAACGACATGAAGGTGAGTAATTAATAATCATTTTTGGTTGAACTAACCCTTTAATGTGGTGTTTTTTTTTTTCCCTGTTCATATGACAAAACATTCATTAAAACATCCAGTCATTTCAATTAGAATCCACGCAATCTGGAATTTCACATAACGGCGAAAGATATATATATATATCGACCATAACAGAAAGCATCTTGGTTAGAAAGTGACTTCGGTGTGAGTTGCGCTTCATACATTGCTACACTATTTTCAATAGACCGTTGAACTGTGTTGCTTATGAAATTTCGCTAATTCGACCACACCTAAAGACAGTTTGTAGCCTTTCGCTCTCTCTTATTAACTCCTGAGATAACCAGTCGAGCTGGGCCAGGCAGCATGGGGCTGAAGACAGCACTGTGAAGGTGCTTTGAAGAGCAGAGAGTGGTGATTAATGCTCTCGTAAAGGAGGTGAGCTGATTTTGATGGAGGGCTTTATAGATCCTGCTGCCTTGGAGGGTGGGTGGCAGGGTGGAGGGGGTTTCTTATCCGTTTATGCAGCTTTCTGGAGGAAAGCTGAAGTTATCAAACTCTATTTGACAAACCACTGGCCAGCTGCGTGTACCACAGAGGTCCACTGAGAACTCGACGTGTCACCGTGAGCCATCTTCACTCGAGTCCAGTTAGCCATGTGGTCTCTGTCTATCAAAACAGACAAAGTGAGCCTTCAGGGTGGGCGCCTCTGGGGTGTACGCACACATGCACATACACAAACGCTGCAACAACAACCTCTCTGCCTCAAAGAGCAGCTGTTTGTCATATGGCGCTATCAAGAGCTAATCATCCAGGAACGACTGGCCTCTAACAAACAATAAATCAATAGTTACTATGGCGATGGAATCTCAGGGAAAACAGCAGGGCCTTTTGACGCAGGCAGGTAATGAAATGATAATACCTTGCAGATGGAGCGGTTGTCAAGGAGTCGCTGACCTTGAGTGGCTTTGTCACTTTTCCTGCAGGTAAAAGAGAGAAGAGTTCTGTCAGCGGGGATAGCGGGGGGAGCTCAGGGGAACATTTTGTGCACCTGCACTGATGAAATTATTGTATGTGTGTGAAAAAGAGAAAGAAAGAGAGTGTTTAGGTGAATATAAAAGCCTTTTTATTTCATTGTTTCTTTTTAAAACTGTTAACTGTCCTTCAGCTAGATTTTTAGGCGTCATTGTGTCACTTTTTAATAACGTTTCACCAAGCATTTCCTGTTTCTCTGGAGACCTTCTGGCTGGTTTTTATTCATCATAGTGTCAAGATTTCAATCCCCATAAAGCATTCTAAAAAGCACCAACAACTTCTGAAAATTTCAACCCTGTAGTGTCATTTTTCATGTCTTTCTGTGATATGAAACACAATCAAGCAGCATTTTCTTATTTTCTCAGGTGAACAAACGCCTCGGGTTTCGTGTCTGACTTCTCTCAGTGTGGGCCGGCCGTCATGCAGGGGTGCAGGGTGAAAGGTCACGCTCCAGGAAGCACTTCAGAGAGGAAGTCAAACTGAGCTATTGCATTGTGGAAACACAGTGGGTGACCGTGAGTGTAAGTGTCTGCGAGAGCAACAGAAGAGGATGGAGAGAATCACATTAGAGCTTATGGTGTTGAACCGAGTGCATTTAATGGTAGAGATCAGTTTGTTTGGATGGTGTACGAGTGGTTTACTGAAAAACGGTGGTTTATGGCTCCAGTTCGTTTTGCAGTTGGTGGAAGTAAAATGCTATTGAAATTGTTTTGCAGCTTTGCATGCTCCCCCTCACACTTATTGAAGTATCCAATATACGTAAGATTTCAGACACCCTGGCTAGCGCATTTTCCCTAGACGTAGTGTTTGCGTTATATTTTATTCTCAATCAAACCAAGTGGGAAAATAACCTACAAAACTAGCTTTTTGCTTGCTGATGAAATTTGAAACAGTGTAGAAGTGGGTGAAAATCGGCAAACATGATGGGGCAGATCTGAAATTGCTTTAGCGGAGGCTCCATAAGAAGAAACGTATAGAGAGAGAGACAAAGAGAGAGCTAAAGAGAGACCAGAGATAGAGAGAGAGAGAGAGGGGGGGGGGGGGGGGGTGGGGGGGGGGGCTCCCTGCAGGCCTCTGCAGCTCAATCCTATTTATTGATTTTCTGTCCACTCCTTCAATATGTGGAATGTGCGCGGGCCAATAGATGATGACAAACGGGGCCACCAGGGACAGCAGCGGCTCTAATTGAACTTGATGGAGTACAGCTGAGGATCAAAGGTTGCGCACACTCTGTGACATTACAGGTTCTCTTCTGGCGGAGATAGAGAGATGGTGTGCGTGGAGAGGAAAGGCTGGTGGAAGAAAAAGGTGTGATCCTCTATTCTAGCCCTTCCCTCCCTCATGTTCCAGGTCATTTTCAAAATATGATGACTTTTACAGTCACAAAAAGGATTTTAAATATTTAAAAATAACAGATATCAAACCTGTAATGCTATATTGTTAATTAGATTAATTTTGAACATTTTTTCAAAATAATTTGAATTTGCTAGGTGCTTGAAAAATGTCTTTGTCCCCTATTTTTAGTCATTTATTAATTATTTATTAGTGCAAGTTCCAGCAAGTGCACAAAAAAGTAAGCAATTCATAATATGTATTTGTGTGTGTGTGTGTGTGTGTGTGTGTGTGTGTGTGTGTGTGTGTGTGTTTGTGTAGGCTAGATGTGTGTGTGTGTGTATATATATATATATATATATATATATATATATATATATATATATATATATATATATATATATATATATAATTGATTTTGATCAATATATTTGAAAATTAAAAAATGAATTTATTTCCTTTAATTTTTTTCACTTGGTTAATATACACATTAATGGCATTTCACTGTTTAATGTGTGTGTGTGAAAGATAAAAAAATATTAGTGTAATGTATTGATTTTAGTCTCATCAATTCTCATAAAAAGTCATCTTTAATGGGAATTTGTCTGTGGTTTTTGGTTACAACCTATGCTGCATTTGGGAAATAAAATAAAATAATATAATTATAAATTAAATATATTTTCCTAAACCTCTTATTGAATAGTCAAAAAATGCGAGATTAGAACTAACAAGCCAAATGTATTCACCTTTATCACTCGTAGATTATCTGGACAACTTGTGAAATAAAGTAAAAAACAAAAGTCAAATTGTCCTGTATGATTAGTAATAATGTCAAGAAATAAATACATACTTACTATTGGCTTCTTGGAGACTGTATTCAAATGTCACAATTTTGTAAGTCATAAAGTCAACATTTTTTGAGAATGACCGTCCTTTACTTTCACTGCTCGGTCAAGCACAATGGAACCTGGTGCTTTACAATAACAACCTCCTGCCAAAAGCACAAGAAAACAAGGGGAGAAGAAAAGCTCTGTGCTCTATTTTGATGAAAGTAACAAGCACAGCTTGTCGTAAATAGGCTTTCTGAGGCCTGAGGCAACTCCTCCCCCAGGGGAGCCGCTTTCTCTCTCTCTCTCTCTCTCTCCCCGGGCTGCTGTCGCCAAGAGGGCCTTGCAGCTGACACGGGAAAAAAGCACAAACAAGACGTGTCTTCAGCTGTTCTGACAGAGGGAGGAAATGATATTTTCTGGGAGAATGCTCACTTGTTCACTCAGGTTTTTCTTCCCGCCTCATGAGGGAATAAGACATGAAGACGACACGGTGGAAAAGCCCAATGTGGGTTTTTTTTTTTTTTTTTTTTTCATGAAAGTGCTGCTGCATCTTAGTGTAGTCTTTAATTTGAGGTTTACTGGGAAGCCTGGAAGTGGAACCCTGCAGACTTCTGGAGTCTGGAGACCTGTGTTTTGTGTGTGTGTGTGTTTTTTATTTTGTTGTTTTGTGTTATTTCTGTTGTTATTATTTCCTGTTCTCTGTTTATGTTGAACTGTAAAAAGTTTTTACATTTGTTGTGGTGTGCTGTAATGTATTGAGCTCAGAATTCATTGTGTGACAATACATGCGGATTGTCTATCTATCTATCTATCTATCTATCTATCTATCTATCTATCTATCTATCTATCTATCTATCTATCTATCTATCTATCTGTCTGTCTGTCTGTCTGTCTGTCTGTCTGTCTGTCTGTCTGTCTGTCTGTCTGTCTGTTGTTCTCTATCTATCTATCTATCTATCTATCTATCTATCTATCTATCTATCTATCTATCTATCTATCTATCTGTCTGTCTGTCTGTCTATCTTTCTATCATTCCTTCTATCTGTAAGACCTAGTAAACATCAAATTTTTCAAAACATTTTCAAGGCTTTGTCAAGCCAGCATTCAGTTTATCTTGACAAACTTTGCTGTTCTGGTTAAAAATTGCTTTGAATTTCATTTTTTTAATTCCACCTCCTTACATTCAGATTGCAGTTTGCCAAAATTAGAATAAAATCCAGGAATTCTCAATTCAATTCTGAATGGCACACAACCCTGGCGTTGTGCTGCTTTGTTGTGTTGTGTTGCTGTGTGGTGTGGTGTGGTTCATGCCCCAGTGGTGAGGGCCAAGCCTGGCTCGTCATGCTCTGCTTGTCTATGTGCACAGGCTCCTGATCCCTGATAACCCAGATGTGTGCTTATTCAAATGGGAGCAGCTCCAGGCTTCCCCTTGCAAATAAGGGGCCATCCGCACGTATTGTCACACAAATTAAAAACGGCCGTTTGTCGGGCGGATAAGAGTCTGTGAGAGGTGTGTGCACGTCTGTTTGAGAGTAAATGAGAGAGAGAGAAAGAAAGGTGTGGACGCACTCCAGCCGAGAGTCTTTGATGTGCATGCCCGTTCTCCTCCTCCACTGAACCTTGGTACTTCCACTTCTTCCTGCTGCTGTCATCTCCGTCCCTCTGGAATAAAGAAAGGGAAAAAAGAGAGAAAGTGATTTTCTCCACACCACCACCTGCATTTGAGAGTCTTGAGATTTCTAGGGGTTTTTTCATTGTGAATAAATCTTCACCCTTTTCTCCTCCGTTGGCTCGAATCCCCAACCGTATAAGCCAGTCTGATCCGTCCCAATAATAAAAGTATTGCTGGCCAGTCTCTGTGAAAAATAGGTTCAGCACATGTCTAATTCACTTTAATTACTGCCGCATTCAGAGCTCTGGACACACTGCTGACTAGGTCAACCTGTGAGCGTGCAAACGTGCACATGCACACGCAGGACAGGCTGTCGTTTTTGGTCAGGCCTCACGGATGGTTCTGTCAGATTGCATGAGGCTAGGGAGTGAATTGGATCTGTGTGTAAATAAGTGTGTCCCTCAGACTAAGGTTTTAATCTACTGTCTTTCTCTTTATCTAGCTTTACCCTACCCTCAGGTAATTCTGAAATCTCCCACAATCCCGTACTCTCTCCCTCCCTCCTTCTCTGTTTCTGTGGCTAACAGCTGGTATCTGTGTGCTTCCAGCTGTGTGCTTGTATAAAATCTCTCATAGAGTGGCATATTTAATTTTGAAATGCCCATTTCTCTTATTAAATGATTATGAAGACAGACGATGTGAAGCAACCAGTGTTGGAGAGTATCTAACCCAACTTCAGTGTGACAGTAGTTCAACTGCAGTTCAAAATAGTGTAGCTTTTCCACTAACATGATGTAGTGACTAAATGCAATGCTAAACATTGCTGTTTTAAAGTCACATTGCAGGCATCTTTGCAGCCAAGCAAACTTAGGGAAGAATCAAAACCATGAAAGGCTATATTTATTTAATCAAAAATGTACATTTATAGTAATATTGTAATAACGGTTTTCTACTTTAATATATTTTAAAATGCAATTTGTTCCTTTGATGGCAAAGCAGAAATTTCAGCAGCCATTACTCCTGTCACATGATCCTTCAGAAATCATTCTAATATGCTGATTTAGTGCTCAAGAAGTGTCTTATTATTGTCAATGTTGAAAGCAGTTCTGCTTATTTTATTATTATTATTATTTTATTATTTTATTTTTTTTTGTATAAACTGATACTTTTTTTTTTTTTGATGAATAGTATTTAATATATAATGTAAATGTTTCTCTTTATGAGGTTTGGTTGATGGTGGCTAAAATGCATCATTACACACAACTGCCAGCCTGCATGGAGAGCTTCTTGAGACTCCAGAGACACCAGCAGCTTCAAATACCTGTTTGCTGCTCCACACTGACTTTTTTATAGCTGCCCTTTTAATACAATTCATTTTTTTTAACAGGAACTTTCATTAATACGCCTTTATCTGACCGAGTTCTGTGGTCAAAATCACTCACAAATCTTATGATAATTCCATAATCTCCATTCAGTTTCACAAAATATTAGTTGTTTTCATGCCTTTTGCACAACATTGCACCATTTCATGCTTTTCATCTTCAGAAAGATCTTTCTTCCTCCCCATATTGCATGAGAACTGTGACTTGCTTAATAATGTGGAACAACCTCTAAGTAGGGTTTCCATAGACCTAAGTAAACCTGGCAAATTATTTTGTCTGAGATTGATACCAGTTATCTAAAAAGACATGGATAAATAAACAAACATACATTTTCTTAGAAAAACTAAAATCTGAATGTTTATTCTACTGAAATCTTACTGATATGTCACTTGCATAATAATTTGGAATGTGGTGTATATATATATATACCACTATAAGAGTCAGCGGCAAATCCCAGAGGCACTGGCCGAGATGAAGCTGTTCTCGGCGGTTACAGAAGCACTGAACGGCCGCTGACGCCCTGGAGCTCGCATCTCCGAAAACGTCAAAACAAATTGTAAAATAGGCGCTATTATTAAATATGAGTCACATAATTCAGATCTAAACAACTACATTCTCGCCTTAAAACTATTAAAATTACAGTTCGTGGTACAACAAGTAGTATTTGTAAAAATTACGGTTGATTTGATCGGCCGCCATGACGGTCACTTCAAGCGGAGTGATACAAACGGTGAAAAGGCAGTAGGAGTGCTGTTATCACTGAAATATCGCATTGCTATCAGCCAATCAGATTCGAGAACCAGACAGAACTTTTGTCTGTATATATATATATATATATATATATATATATATATATATATATATATATATATATATATATATATATATATATATATATGGTCATTGCAGTGTTGTAGTTCAGCTGCTTTCAAAATGCTGTAACTTTTTTAGTGAATTGGTTCATTAGGACAGTTTAACTGATTCACTGATTTGAGTCTGTGCAGCATTTTAGATTATTTTATTGCGAATATTCTATTAACTGCAGCTCATTTGTATAACTATTGAAGAGTATTCTAGTTTTTTAGTTGTAATTAGTGTATTTGTCACTCTAATTGAGGTTGTTCATTATTGGCTGTGTTTAAATAAGTTATTTAATTGGATAGTTATACATTTATAAACGATATCACCCCTTAAGTATCTATGTACCATATTGTTTAAATTTTGAGCATAGCTTTTTAGCTTGGCAAAATACAGCTTCAAAGTAACTTCAACAACACTATGAGCAACACTTACTTGCGCTTCTTGTTATTATAATTTCAGAATCTTTTATTGACTCACTCCAGGCCTTGACTTCTTGCAAGTTCTGAATGTCTTCTTCTCACCCCTGTTCAGAGGGCAGTTTCTCTCAAACAGCTTTTGTGAAGTGTTATATTGAGATTGGAGAATTATATTGACATTATTTGTCAAAAATACCTTGGCCTTGCACTGTGAATGTTTTGGTGATAAACATAACACTGTCTAGAGGGTCATCGGTTTGTTTCCTCTTGTGGCTTGTACTGTATGAGACTCTCTGAATGCTGTTCTGGATTCTGCTTTAGAAAGTTAAAAAAGTCTGGTTTTGCTTGCATAGAAATGCCAGTGCTCTCATATAGAGTGAATACAAACCTGAGATTACACCCTTATGTTTTTGAGTGTTTTCTGGGTGGTATCACACATAGTTTCAGTCTCAAGATGTCACACCCATGGATCACCCACAGTCAGTTAACAACATGCATCTAATGCATATTGCACTAGTAGATTAATTTTGTTTTTATTTTATTGTTTGTTTTGAGACTTTTGAAAGCACAAGACAATCTTTTTGGAATTAATTTTTTGTTTTCTGGATAATGGATAATGTCTAACGGATAACAATTTTATTTTTTATTTTACTTTTATTTATTATACTTTTTTTTTTTGGAGGTTTTTCCCCCACACCAATCTATTTTTGTTTTATCTTCAGTCACTCACCTGCCAAAATAGGCAGTTTGTAGCTTGAATAATCTGCAAAGTGGGCCAGATATGAAGGGCACAACATGAATGGTAGCTCTAATGCTTCAAAACTGCTTTCAGTAACTATATCCAATATAAGCTACATTGTTCAAACAATGTGCATAACTGGAATTTTGAGCTGTGTTCATTTAAATTCTTTTTGTTGGAGACAACGAGCTGTCCTTTGCAAATTAAGTTATAGTTCTAGGAATCATTAAATCTGCTATCGGCTACTGACTTGTGTGGGCTCTTTTTGATGTAGTGATTTGGTCTTACCACCCAGAGCTCACTGAACTGTTCCTAATGAGAACTCCATTTTATCTGATATGAAAAAAGGGCAGGCACCACAGTTAGGTCTTTGGTGTTTTAATGTTTTTTTATATATATATATATATATATATATATATATATAAACTACTATACAAGCACCACAGTTACCCAGCAGAAAAGTCACACTCCCTTTAGAAAGAAGACTGTTTCAAACACCAGTTTGTTTAATTCTGGCATCTTTGTTTAGGCAAAGTGAAAAAGTAACAAAAAGACAGGCACTGACAAAATTGGTCTTGACATGAAGCATAAAAAAAAGAATGACAATATATCTGGAACAATGCTAACCATCCCCACCAATGACCCCTCTCTGCTTTGAAAGTATATGATTATGAGGTCAGATTTATGAAAGCACTTAATGGAGTTCCAGATGGGAGGAGAATGTCCATATAAACCCGCCAATCCCAACGCTAAGGATATATGCAATTCTTCTAGCTGTCACGGGGTGCTTCTCAATTCTCATTTGTGCATCCTCGTTTTCTTTCCTTGCTTCCTTTCCTCGAGGGAAGGACAAGAAGCGAGGACTGAGGAATTGAATCAAGTGAAATGATATATCCACGCTCTCTTTAGCGTCATCAGCTGCGCTCGTGGGATCTACCCATATGTTGTTAAAGTTCCCTTTCAGTCGGTCACGTTCGACGTACGTCAGTAGTGACCGACGAATTGGGATATCGCTAGAGAGCCCCTATCAGCTTCGAGAGAACTAAAACAAGCCAATGGAATTGGCGTGCGATATTTGCATAATGCGCACCTCCCCTAACAGGTGGATATAAAAAGGGGGGCAGATGCAATCGCACTCTGTCTTTCGCTTCGGAGCCTACCTGGTGTCCTGCGGCTGTTTGAACTTCAAGCCTCTGAAGAAGTTTCGGCGCTTGTGTTGGTGTGATGACGCCTGCAGCGAGGTCGCGAGTTGGAGTGAGCCGGGTGGAAACATCCAATGTTTTCCCAGCGTTCCGCTGTAATTCCACTGGTTGGTCTGCGATTTGGTCTGGTTCCTCCTGTGTTTTTCTAAACACGTCGTGACGCTCCCTGTGTGTCTCGACACGAAAGAGCTGAAGTTTCCCCTTCTAAAAGAGCTTCACAGACAGACACTGCGTCTTTTTCAAGATGTCATTCTGTCTGTGCGTTTCTGGAGGCGGTCGTTTCCTATCCTCTCTGACGGCCACGATCACTTTCTCTCATGTCTGCTTAGCGTGCTGAGACTGTGTTTGTGGGTGGTCATATTTTCTTATGGAAATATGTCCACGTCGGCGCGTTGTTTGCTCGCCTTTCTCGTAAGGGCTTGAGCGCTCAGCGCGCCGTGTGCCGTCGAATTGCCGGCTGACAGCGCGCGTTGCCACGGCAACCCTGCGCGCTGTCTGGCGCTCTAGATGCACGGTCGAGACTCGGCTGCCTTTAATGAGGTGGAGTCCCCTCACTTATTCCCCGATCTAGTTATTTTTCTGAATCAGAAAAGTGCTACTTTGGTTAATAAGCCTGGGTGACCAGAGGATCACAGTGGGGCAATACCCGCCGACTCATTCTCCGTGGGCCCCCCACTCCTCTAGTGCATCGCAAACATGTTGTGACTATGTTCGTGGGTGGATCATGTTTAGATACATGGCCACGTCGGTGCCCAGGGTGCCGTGTGTCGTCCAGTTGGGCGGCCACGTTCACTGTCCAACATGGCTGGTAGCTTCTGCATGTGTTGCTGGTCCTCCTTAAAATAAATATGGAGGACCTAACATCTTAGTCAGGGCTCCAGCAGAGGATCAGATGTCGACTGCTACATTGGAGAGAGTATTGTTGGGCTCTGAACATGAAGATGAGGCTGAGCGTCCCACGGTTGTGGCGTGCTCATGCCGAATCGGATTCAGACTTGGCAACCATGCTTTCCCGGGCCCCTGGGGGTGTCGTGCGACGCGTACTCGCCTTGCCGCGCCCTGTCTTAGCCCGGATGTGCATGAAAAAACTTGGCAGTTTGTGGCCTTTTTTGGCGTTAATATGGAATGCCAAGAGGGTCATAATCTGCACTACAAGTTTTTTCTCTCACTACCCCCTAGGGTGGGGTGGCAGTGCTACGGGCACACCACCTCTGCCCTGCATGAGTCTTGGCCCCTGGCAAGTCTGCAGTAGGTCAAAGCACTCATTGCATGTGGGTAGTTCTGAGTCGGGGTTGAGCTACGCAGGATGCAAATCAAAGCGCAGGCCCCTGGCCAGACAATGTCCACCATGGTGGTCCAGAAACACCCCTGGCGAGTCTTGCTGGGATGTGCCGTCGTCAAAGTGTGCTTTCTCGATGCGCTCATCTCACAAACTGGCCTTGAACCCAGCCCGCTCAACCCGCAGTCACCTGACTAGCGGGAGACGGTCCTGGAGATATGGCGACCTGGAGCTGACGTAAACGGTTCTTTCTCCCCGGAGGAGGGCCGGGTGGAGAATTGGTCTGTTCCGCCGCTGGCTCTCCGGAGTCCAGCGGTACCCACTAAGAACTGTTTTCCGATCCTCTACGTCCCAAGAGTGTGGCTGGCGATGTGCAGCACCCCGCGTTGCTACTCCCAGCCCCCTCTCACCTCGCCAGCAGGTGTCAGTGTGTTGGTGCAGGCCGTGTGCCGTCTCCCATACGCACTGCTACCTCGCAGAGTCTGATCACACTCTGGGCCGCTACCACGCCGCCCGAGTCGGGTCCCCGTACTCTGGTTCGCTGCCCCACCCCCGGTACGTCTGTGGTGCGTTTGGTTCTGCTGGCTCGGTGTCTGGAGGCCTGGTTAGTGCCCCCAGCCCGTTCCGCTGGCTCATGCGTACTATCAGACTCGGCTATGCGATTCATTTCGCCCGGTGTCCTCCGGCGTCCAGGGGTGTCCACTTCACTTAGGTGTCGTTGGACATTGCACCTGTTCTCCGAGTGGAGATTGCTGTCCTCCTGGCGAGGGATACAATCGAGCCGGTCCCTCCAGCCGATTTGAAGTCAGGTTCAGCCCTACTTCATTGTACCCTAAAGGGCGGTGGGCTATGGCCAATCCTGGATCTGCGCGTCTTGAACCGGTACCTTCAGGCTGCCGTTTAAGGTGCTCATGCAGAAGCGCATTTTCGAGTGCGTCCGTCCCGGGGTTTGGTTTGCAGCATTCGACCTGAAGGATGCATACTTTCATGTCTCGATTCTGCGCTCGGGTCGAGCATGTCAGTACAAACTCCTACCCTTCGGGCTGGCCCTGTCGCTCCACGCCTTACACGGTTGCAGAGGTGGCCATTGTTCCCCTCAAGGAACAGGGCGTTCGCATTCTCGACTGCCTCGACGACTGGTTGTTCCTGGCCAGCTCGCGAAGCAGTTGTGCGTACACAGGGAGATGGTTTAGCTCACCTCAGCCTGTTGGGTCTTTGGGTCAGCTGGGACAAGAGCAAACTCGCCCCCGGGCAGAGGATCTCTTTTCTCAGTCTCGAGCTAGACTCGGTCGCCTGGATTGTGCGCCTCTCTGAGGAGCGCGTCCAGTCGGTGTTGAACTGCCTGAGTTCGCTCAAGCGCAGGATGGCGGCCCCACTGAAAGACTTCAGAGGCTCCTGGGGCATGTGGCATCTGCAGCCGCGTTTCGCCGCTCAGGTTGCTCCATATGAGGCCGCTTCAACACCGGCTCCGCGACTGGGTCCCGAGATGGCCATGGCAGCGCAGCACGCTCAGTGTCCTCGTGACACGGAGCTGCCGCCCTACCCTCATCCGGTGGTCGGACCCTTTGTTCCTGCGGGCGGGAGTACCCCTTGGACGCTGTGGTCCACACAGATGCCTCTACCACCGGATGGGGGGCCATGTACAACGGGCATGCGGTTCGGGTCTTGGACGGGGCCTCGACTGCATTGGCATATCAATTGCCTCGAGTTGCTAGCAGTATGTCTTGCACTGGGCCGCTTCAAGGAGCTGCTGTCAGACAAGCATGTACTGGTCCGCTCGGACAAGCACGGCGGCCGTTGCGTACATCAACCATCAGGCTGGTCTACGCTCCCGTCGCATATCGCAACTCGCCTGCCATCTCTTGCTATGGAGTCAGAAGCATCTGAGGTCGCTTCAGGCCACTCATGTCCCAGGTGTGCTTAACCGTGCAGCCTACGAGCTCTTACGGCAGCCTCCACTTGCGGGCAAGTGGCGGCTCCATCCCCAGGCGGTCCAGCTGATCTGGCACTACTTCGGCGAGGCCCAGGTAGTCCTGTTGCCTCCCCAGGAACTGCCCTCGGCCAGTGGTTTTCCCTGACCGGCGAGTCGCTCGGCACGGATACCCTGGCACTCAGCTGGCCCCGGGGCCTACGCAATATGCGTTTTCCCCCAGTGAGCCTTCTCGCACAGCTCCTGTGCTAGGTCAGGGAGGATGAGGAGCAGGTCTTGTTAGTGGCTCCATATTGGTCACTCGGACCCGGGTTTCGGACCTAATGCTCCTCACGACAGCCCCTCCTTGGCCGATTCCTCTGAGGAAGGACCTCCTGACTCAGAGATGGGGCTTCCTATGGCACCCGCGTCCCGACCTGTGGAACCTCCACGTGTGGTCCCTGGACGGGATGCGGAGGTTCTGGGTGATCTCCCGCAGGCGGTCGTAGACACCATCACTTCCGCTAGAGCTCCTTCACGAGGAGCCTCTATGCGTTGAAGTCGAACCTTTTCGTTGAATGGTGCTCCTCTCGCAAGACGAGAGGACCCCCGATCTTGCTCGGTCAGATCTGTGCTTTCCTTCCTGCAAGAGGGCTTGGAGCGAAGGCTGTCTCCCTCCACCCTCAAGGTGTATGTTGCCGCTTCGCTGCACATCTCCATGCAGTTGATGGCAAGCCCTGGGGAAACACGGTCTGACCATCAGGTTCCTGAGGGGGCGAGGGGACTGATTCCTCCTTGCCCACCCTCCTTACCCTCTAGGGATCTCACCTTAGTTCTTAGCTAACTTCGGCGTCATCCCTTGAGCCTTTGCAATTAATCGAGTTAAAAGTACTGTCTCTTAGACCGTCCTCCTGGTTGTATTGGCCTCATGTTAAGAGGGTAGGGGACCTGCACGCATTTTCGGTCGACGAATCGTGCCTGGAATTTGGGCCTGGGGATTCTCACGTCTTCCTGAGACCCCGGCCTGGATATGTGCCCAAGGTTCCTACCACTCCCTTCAGAGATCAGGTAGTGAACCTGCAAGCGCTGCCTTCGGAGGAGGCAGACCCAGCCCTAGCTTCGCTCTTTCCAGTTCACGCCCTGCGTGTTTACGTGGATAGAACTTGAAGCTTAGGACCTCAGATCAGCTCTTTGTCTGTTACGGAGACCAGCAGAAGGGAAAGGCTGTCTCCAAGCAGAGGATGGCCCACTGGTTAGTGGATGCCATCGCCCTGGCTTATGTTCCCAGGGCGTGCCTTGCCCGTTCGGGTTGAGAACCCACTCCACCTGAGTGGCCTCTTCCTGGGCGCTGGCTCATGGCGCCTCGCTGACAGATTGTAGAGCTGTGGGCTGGGCGACACCCAACACGTTTGCTAGGGTTTTTAGCTTACGTGTAAGCTGGTTCTTCCCGTGTACTCGCTTCCACCAGCCGGTAGACGCGTTGAACCTGTGCTTGTGTCGGCTTGCAATGCCACTCCCGCCCCCTGGGCAGGATATGTGCATCTGTTGACTCCAGTCGTGTTCCCCGTTCGGTGAACCCTGTCGAGTTCCTCCACCTCCACCTTCGGCTCGGGCATTGCGGAGTGTCTGATGCCAGACCAACATCCATCTTCGATGTTGTCTGTTGGTTGGGTTCCATATGTTGCAATCCCTCTACGTGAGTGATTCCATATGTGTATTGTCCACGGTTACTCCCTACGGTGAGCCCGTGTCTTTCCCTTAGCAGAGCTTCTGCTTTCTCCTGTCAGATGAGTCTCCCCCTACTCAGGTGGAGCCATCCCAGGGACTCATATGCGTTCTGCCCTGCGGGCCAGTCCATATGTTTTCCATGTAAATTCCTTCCCCTCTGGGTAGGTAGTGGTTCCGCAGCGTTCCTTACGGGTTCGCTTCCCCAGTGTAGTCTAGTTTACTTAGTGGGTATATCGGAACAGCAGTAGACTTCCCGGCGTAAGCTCGCCCCCTCTCCGTCCCCTTGGTGCGACGGGCGGCTAGAGCCTGCGCTGGGCACTGGAAGGGGTTTCGTAACTGTGGCGTTTTAGTTGGGATCCCAATTCGTCGGTCACTACTGACGTACGTCGAACGTGACCGACTGAAAGGGAACGTCTCGGTTACGTATGTAACCCTCGTTCCCTGAAGGAGGGAACGGAGACGTACGTCCCGTCGCCACAGTTTCTGTACCCTCGCTGCAGTGCGGACACCGGTTGTCTCCTCAGCGAAAAACAGAGTGCGATTGCATCTGCCCCCCTTTTTATATCCACCTGTTAGGGGAGGTGCGCATTATGCAAATATCGCACGCCAATTCCATTGGCTTGTTTTAGTTCTCTCGAAGCTGATAGGGGCTCTCTAGCGATATCCCAATTCGTCGGTCACTACTGACGTACGTCTCCGTTCCCTCCTTCAGGGAACGAGGGTTACATACGTAACCGAGACGTTTTGTTATATAAAAAATATATAATATATATTAATAAAGCAAGATGCCCGTTGAAATATGTGAGAAGTGTATTTAAACTGCACACATTAAAGCATACATTTAAATTATTGTAACAGATATGCAGGGGGAGGAGAATTTATGTGTGCGTCATGTTTCTCAACGAGAAAGACTTCAGCAAAGGATGCACTGGTGTATTCTCGCTCATGACTCCTCATAATGCTTCCTCACTCCTCGTTCCTTGCCTCCTCGCGGTGCAATTAGAGAATTTAGATGTCCTTCAAGATGGCTGAGCTCAAATGGTTTCCGGGTCATAGGATGGAGGACGGAGGAGCGTGGAGGGATATTGAGAAGCACCCACGGAGTCAGTTCCCACCACCTTCACTCAACGCACACCGTCATCGTTCACAATCGCCAGAGTACTGATCAGCGACACCTGCACCTCATCACACCAGCACTATATGAACACTCAATTCCCTCACCTTTGTGCCTGGTCTTGTTCATACATACCTGGACTCCTTACCTCTTCCGATGTCTCTGTTTCCACTCCTTTGTCAAGTCTTGTCTTCCAACTCTGTTTCGCCTGCCAAAGAGAAAGGACTCAGTTATTGTTCAGCTAAGTGACTCTACTCAACGTGCTCATTTTTGCAAAACACTCACCTGTGTTGTTCCTGTGTTCGTGTCTCTGTCTTTGAATAAACTACGTATTGAATACTTAACCTCTTGTTCCCTTCTGTTGTCTGACACCAGCATTCCTTCTCCATCCCATCTCAAACTTTAATAATTTCATAATTTGTTGAGTCCCATGCTCAAGTGCCCTTTTTGTGGATACAAGGCCCAATCTGAAACATCAAACACATTGTGACATGTCAACAAATCAACTTGAAGAAAATTTACCATGGTAATACCATGTTTTTGGACATGTACAATAATAGTACTATGATATTATTTGAGGTACCTTGGATTATCGTGTAAATATTATGGTAGATAACTATAGTAGACTAATTAGTGTTAGTGTTAGTGTTCTTATCAGAACCGATTTAGATTTTTGAATGATCTTTGGTTCTGTTAATGGCTCTCACACATGCATTGTTCTGCAGATGTGCACAGAATGGACTCTTTTCATGACTGTGATGATGCGTTACCAGTTATTAACAGTGTTGAGGGTAACGCATTACAAGTAACTTGAGTTACGTAATCAGATTACTTTTCCAATTAACTTGTAATGCATTACTTTAAAAATTTGCACAAAAAAAAACATATTTTTTGCAACTTACTTTTTTAGTTTTTTAGTTACTTTTTCAAATAAGTAACAGTTACTTGTTTTCCCATTTATTGACTGACCCCTCTCTTGTCCCAGTGTTGAAAAAAAATTGTAAGTGCAGAGGCGTTGTGTATTATCATGATAGTTATTGTAGTTCTGGACTAAATGTGAGCATGCATTTACTAATCACACTTGTGCAAAAAAAAAAAAAAAAGATTCAGTGTTTACTATCACTTTATTGAGCAATGTACAGTAGTTAACATTTGAAGTGGATCAAAACCTTTCATCAAAGTTCTAAAACCTTCTTCTTAGGACAACTTTGATTAACTTTTTTGATCCACTTCAAATGTTGACTATTTTACTTTCGATGATTCAGTTAAAGGGTTAGTTCACCAAAAAATTAAAATTCTCTCATTAATTACTCCCCCTCATGTCGTTCCACACCCGTAAGACCTCCGTTCATTTTTGGAAAACAAATTAAGATATTTTTGATGAAATCTGATGGCTTGGTGAGGCCTCCATTGACAGCAAGATAATTAACACTTTCAGATGCCCAGAAAGCTACTAAAGACATATTTAAAACTGTTCATGTGACTACAGTGGTTCAACCTTAATGTTATGAAGTGACAAGAATACTTTTTGTGCACGAAAAAAACAAAAATACGATTTTATTCAACAATATCTAGTAATGGGCGATTTCAAAACACTGCTTCATGAAGCCTGTGAAGACTGCCAAAGTCACGCCCCCCAGTGGTGAACCATTGAAATTTCGAAACACTTATGACATAACTAAGCCTCGTTTACTGAAATCACGTGACTTTGGAAGTTTGTTACATGCTCAAAACCACTGATTCGAAACTTCGAAGCTTCATGAAGCAGTGTTTTGAAATTGTCCATCTCTAGATATTGTTGAATAAAGTCGTTATTTAGTTTTTTTGGGGCACACAAAGTATTCTCGTCGCTTCATAACATTAAGGTTGAACCACTGTAGTCACATGAACAGTTTTAAATATGTCTTTAGTAGCTTTCTGGGCATCTGAAATTGAAAATGATCTTGCTGGCAATGGAGGCCTCACTGAGCCATCGGAATTTATCAAAAATATCTTAATTTGTGTTCTGAAGATGAATGAAGGTCTTGCGGGTGTGGAACGACATGAGGGTGAGTAATTAATGACAGGATTTTTTATTTTTGGGTGAACTAACCCTTTAAATAAGCAAAAATTACTTTTTTTGTTTATTATTGATGAAGTAACGCATTACTTTTCTTTAAATGTAATTAAGTATGCAATTAGTTATTTTTTAAAGGAGTAACACAATAGTGTAATGCATTACTTTTCAAAGTAACTTTAATTTTTATCAACATTGCAAATCTAGTCAAGTTTTTAATATTTTCATTTAAATGAATACACATTTATAATGCTATAATTGTTATATCACTTTGGCAGTAAATGACAGGGTTAAGTGCAATGTTAAAATCCCTATTCAAGATTATGTCAAAGTTATAGCATCATGATAGCATCATTGTTCCATAGTACAGCCATGTTTTTAAAGGCAAACTGTACTTCTCTTATAATCAATGGTAGCTTTGATGATTTTACACAGAAATTTCACAGCAGCGCTAATAAACCAGATTCTGTATATGTGGAGTGTGTTTTTTTCTCTTGTTGTGGTTTCTGCAGGGCACAGCGGTGATGTTTCAACACTAATGGCATAAACACAAATAACCGCATGACATATAGCCATCTGAAAACCCTTCGGCAATGTGTGTATGTGCGCACATATGAGAGTACGTAACAAGCTCGGCCTACAGTGTACGGAAAGCTTCTCAGCAGAAATGTAGCAACAGTGGTGATTTATCTTACGCTAACCCCACAGAGTGGCACACAATACCACCACTGTCTACATGCTGGGTTTAATAATATGGGTGAAATACATCAATTCCCCATAGGCAGCCTGAATGTACTGCATGTGGAAAAAAACGACGTAAGCATGCTAATTTTGTAGCGTATTTACAGGGATACAGACACAATAAGGAAATGTAATTTGGAGATTATGCAAAGATGCACATTCCTCATTAGCCTTGGCAATAGTTTAACTGTGACCAATTTGTTTGTTTAGTAACTTTCTATGACTTACTCTGAGTGTTTGCTGCTGCTGGAGCTTTTCCATCATGGTCGTCTGTGTGACAGTCTCGCTTGCGTCAGTAGACTGTCTGCGTCCCATATTTCAGACAGTTTTCTCATTAAAAAGGCTGAATGTGCACGAAAGGGCTGAAGGAAGACAAAGCGCTAAACTCTGAGTGTTGTTTAAAGGCAGTTTAAGGTGCTCTTCCTCCACACTGTGTGCGCTGTCTGTCAGAAACCTGGAGCATCTCAGTTTGACACAGCCTGAGAAAGCATGACGGTTGTGCTATTGCACACACATCGTCTCCATCCTTCAGTCATTTATTTTTTTCCACACTCTCCATACATATACCCATATTTTTCACAAATCTTGCTCTAGCCTCCATTTAGTTTAGAGAGAGAGCTATTTATCCATTTTACACCTCTCCGAATTTTCACTCTGCGTCTCTACTCTATAAAATAATAGTTCCAACCCACACAAAAACATCACTGAACCCTGTTTGCCTGCATTTATTACGCTCCCCTCACCTGCCTGTGAATGGAACAGCGGAAATGCACTGAAGCTGAAAGTTTTATATGATGCACTCGTCTCGATCTGATTTCACAGGTTAATTACATTGTTTTGTTGGTATGTTTTATGTTTATTCAGACAAACAAATAATGCTCATCATCACTCAGATAATTAAATGGACCTCAACTAAACGAACACCCCCCCTCCCTTTCTAATAAAAAGGGCTCATCTCCACAACGTTCAAGTGTTCTTCACTTTGACAAGTGTCATTTAAAAACCGTTGTTGTTATGGCAACCACAGACTCATTACAGTTAATTCACTAATTGCTAACTGGAGCTCTGATTGTTCAAAATTACCTCAGGGACGTGGTTAACCCTTCACTTGGTATGCAGATCAGGCGGCCCGTTAGTCGCTACTGCTCATAAAGGCCTCTAATTTAGCACAATGCTCTTTAAATTCGCTTCCTCCCCCTCCTCCTTTCCCCCCCACCCGTTCTCCGCTGGTCCCCTTGCATCCCAAAGCCCCATCAAGCAGTTTGTAATCAAGAGGCTGGTTGCCATGGTGATTAATCGTCGCCTTTTCTGTCAGCAGTTTTTAGAGAGATGGGGCTTGATGTTTGTTTGTTAATGGGCCGGTAAACAATGGGGCTGGAGTCTTTTTTTTAATCGCCTTCATGGATTTTCCCTCGAAAGGCTCCATCGCTGAGTCTAAATCCTTATTGTATTTGAGCAAAGAGGGTGATGGACAAATTTGTTTTTCTGAATAAATGACCTAGAGAGTATGGAAACAATTGTATTTCCAGTCATTTTTTTTTTTGACAAACATCCACATCACTGTCATTTTTTTAATGTTGTAAATAAAATATTATTGGAGTACATTTTACAATTTAATACTATTTCAGTTTTTCACTTTTACTATTTTCAGTTTTTTCGAATCATGATTCAGATCGCGTGTCAAACTGTCGACGGCTGAAATCACATGACTTTGGTGTTCCGAACAGCAGATTCGATACACTGATTCATTTGTGCTCCGATGCTTCCTGAAGCAGTGTTTTGAAATCGGCCATCACTAAATAAGTCGTTATTTTGGGGTTTTTTTGGCGCACCAAAAATATTCTCGTCGCTTTATAATACTAATATTGAACCACTGTACTCACATGAACTGATTTAAATATGTTTTTAGTACCTTTATGGATCTTGAGAGAGGAAGTGTCATTGCTCCCTATGAAGGCCTCACGGAGCCATCGGATTTCAACTAAAATAACTTGATTTGTGTTACGAAGATTAATGAAGGTCTTACAGGTGTGGAACGGCATGAGGGTGAGTAATAAATGGCAGAATTTTCGTTTTTGGGTGAACTAACCCTTTAATTCAATGTTACTTGCCTTTTCTATTTAATTATTGTGTGAAAATTGTTTCAAACTAAATCCTACGCCAATTCTTTTACAGTGTGCATTTCATCTATGTTTTCTTAGCTGAAAATATTGAATTGTAATTTGTTTAAACATGTTTTATGTACACTGGCATTCAAGAATGATGTGAAGAACAGGAGGAACAAGATTGGAAAATTTACATATATGAACATAATCTGCATAAGCACCACAGGTCAGATCACATGATTTTACCAGTAGGTCATGGCTCTTACACTGAAAGTGTTGTTTAAATAATTAATACTGATAAAAATATTGGGGCGTTTTTTAAACTACTGAATTTAATTATTTTAAAGCTCCAGTCCGTAACTTTTTCAGCAAATTCAAAACTGTCTCCGTACCTTAGCCCGATTCACAACGGTAAGCTTGTAAAAATGTTTTATAATTTGGGCGGTACTGGACGGTTTCCGCAGAAAATTCGAGCATGCAGCCGTTCCTCTTTGCATCATTACGTCACGTCCCAGCTAGTAGGCTATATCGCATGTGAGGATGCTGCAGACGGCAGCTCATTTATAGCCTTTTCTCACAGCAGCTGCAATAATTAAACGTATCACTTTGATGGCGGATTGTAATCCAAAAATGACAGTCATCAGTGACAACTGGAGATTCACCCGAAGCAAACACTTCGGACTGCAGAGAGGCTACAGAAATTGAAATCTACAGGTAACGATAATACACATTAAATACACAGTCACGCAATGCTGATGTTGTTAACATTAACAATTTGATAAAGTATAACAATAATAAAAATGTGCATTATTTTGATCTGATCCAATCTAAACAATCGTTGGATTTAATCACCATTGGCAGTGCGATTTATTGTAATCAAGCGGCAACCTCCCCCTTTCTCTCGTGAAGCCAATACGGAAGTAACTTAAACTGCGATTCATCGACTGGCCGCTAGGGACAGGCTCCAAAAGAGAGAATCTCATAGAGTCCAATGTTAAATTGGCCAGGTTTATAGCAGAAAAAAACATGTTTACAAGTTGGTTCAAATTGTGGTTTTGGTCTATACTGCTATTTTTGCCCTTCATGTCAACTCTGAGGGGGGTGAATTTTTTTATAACTTATCAGTTTAAATTATATTAAGCCTTAAAGTTCTGCATAATTAAGGGCGTGGTCACTTGAGTGACAGGTATGCCACTGCTGTGAGCCGTCATGTTACTTCAGCTGTCGCTGAATTTGGCATCTCAGCCGTTTTTGTGCTTTTTTTTCTCGATTGTTTTATACAATTATAAAATATGGCTTGCTGCATAATATTCGAGACTGATGTGTGTCTGTGTAGGTGTGCATGCATGCGGAGGAAAAAGAACACACGTTGTTGGATTGTGGCATTGGCTGAAAGTTTTGGTTGTGAGATTTACTACAATGACAATGGCGGGAGGATATCAAAATCCGACAGCAATGCTTGGATATTATAACTAAAACTGCTGTACTATTTTGAAAAAAATTTACTTTGGACACAGGTTCATTTGTTTGTTAGATACAGTTTTACAACATAAAGGCTGTTCAGATTGCATCCTTTCTTGAAGAACGATGACAGAGAGCAGATCATTCAGAAATGTGACATGTTTTTTTGTTTTGCAATGGACACTCATATTTTACCCAAGTGCCACAGATTGGATTCATCTCGCGATCTCTATTTCATTATAAAGGTATGAAGTCCCATTTGATTTTCCATGTTGTTATTTGCACACCCAACACTACTGGTGTTGGAGGATCTATATCACCGTAGATTGACAGTAAACCTTTAGAACGTTCTGATGATAAAACTTATCAACATTAATATTTTAGATCGTATCTAAGATAGATAGATAGCTCCTTTGCCTGCTAACATGGTCACGTCAAGCTAGACGGGCGTGGTTTCAGCAACCAGTCATATCAGCTCAAACCACCTCCCCGCCTCTTTGCCCATTTTCAGTTATCCGGGAGTGACGTGCGGTGACGCGCAGCTAAGATGGCCGCAGCCTCATTTAGGCGTCAAAACTGATGTTCAGAACTATGGGTGACGTCACGGATGCTACGTCCATATTTTTTTACAGTCTATGATTGTAGTGCTTTTTTTCTCAGTTGGTCTGAACAAAAATGGCAGACATGCTACTTACTTGTTCAGATGACATTTTCCGGTGAAAATTCTTATTTTGGTCATACTTCCAAGATGTAGAATCTGTGATTCCGAACTCCGAAGTACAGTATCCACACTGGTTTTGTGACTGACAGCAAACATTAGATTCATCCGTGCTGAAGAGCCGTGCTGATGCGTAAAGATGATAATTCAACAAATAACTGCAATTGCAGGTTTCAAACAGAGATGGCGACAAAGAGGCTAAACTTATGGACTGCAGCTCTAACCATTTAATTATTAACTTAAAATTATTTAATTTATTATTTTAGCATGAAAATGAATGCTTGTAATCTGATGGATCTAATAATTTGCACTTTAGGCCAATGAAATGTTAAAATGTTAACAAAACTTGATAAAGTTGAATTGCTATAACCAATTTTAACCTTTGAAAACTTTCCATGTAATAGATGTATTTGTACTGATATTTACATTGATTGTACTTCGTATCTGATAAAAAGGAAAATAATCTGTATCACTAGCAGCTAGAAACATCTGCGTTCACATACTTAGAGAGAGGGGTTTTAGTGCAGCTACAAAAACAGACACATAGGAACTGATGTCTCAGCCAGGCCACACCCCTTCCACCTTTAACCACACAGTGACGGTGACCTGCCAACCTGAGCTCTCTTTCTGTTTGTACGTTCAGTCAACACACAAAGACTTATGTCCGGATGACATTGTGTGTGTGTGTGTGTGTGTGTATGTGAGAGAGAGAGCTCTTTGAAGCACACACTGCTCAAAGGCCAGGAAGGCAATCTGAGAACTTCACAGGCACACAGGATAAAATTGCCTTGAACCCAGAGGTGCAGGGAAAGAGCAATTTGTGTTCCATCTGTTCGGGTACTACCTATTAAGGACATGGGCACTCCATCCCTGAGAGAGAGAGAGAGAGACTCCAAATCCAATTATTTTAGTATAGTACCACGCTTTTCCTTTTGAGGGACGGAACGTCTATATTTTGTTTTGATGTTGTTGTTTTTTTTCTTAAAGACCAAGCCTCTGTCATGCTCTAGACAGAAAATCCTCTGACACTCAGGATTATAGTGCACAGGCTGTAAGGTATAGGTCAAGAGTAAACTGTCTGCTCTGTTGGTGTTTGCAACACATGGAACTGGAAGAGAGAAAAATGTAAAAATATGAATATGGGTAGTATGAATGAAATTCAGATGTACTACATCCGCCATGTTGTCACTGTCACGTGACCTACCATTCACTTCCATTCATAAATCCCCTCCCGTGGCCTCATGGGATAGTACAGTGTGCATTGAATGCACACTTTAGAATCTCAGCGGAAGTAGTAGGTCATCTTGGGACTTTTCGCCTACTGTTTTTCGAATACTATATATTCGGACATACTACTGTTTCTTGCATACTATACAATTGGGAAGTATTCGTATAAGTATAAGTATAAGTCTTTTGCTCTGTTCCAAAATCTAGTTTGCTGTCTACCTAGACAGCATTTTAGATGTGTTCCCGATGTCCAAAATGAGCTGGCCTGCATAATTATGCTACCTTTTAAGATCCCTTAGGCCAAATTCTAAGGCAGCATCATGTGCAATCCCAAATGCTTGTGATGGAGAATTGATCCAATATCCAATGTTTTAATGGATTTTAATAATTTTTTTGTCTTGTTTTCAGCAAAACATCTAAAAATCCTAAAACAAGATAAATGAATAAATATTAAGACCTGAAATACACTCATATTAAAGGGAAAGTTCACTCAAAAATGAAAATTATCCCATGATTTACTCCTCCTCAAGCCATCCTACAGTAGGTGTATATGACTATCTTCTTTCATTTAAAAATATCCTTAGTCCTCCAAGGTTTATAATGGCAGTGAATGCGGGGCCATGTTTTGAAGTAAGAAATAATCCATACGACTCCAGTGGGTTAATAAAGTCCTTCTGAAGCAAAGCGTTGTGTTTCTGTAAGAAAAATATCCATACTTAAAACTTTATAAATTCAAATAACTAGCTTCCAACGGACGACCGTATGCAGATTGCACAAATTGATTATCCTATGACCTGACGCACAAAGTAATGACGAACTCAGAGGCGCAGAGGATAGAGCAAAACAAATCACCGGTCACAGATTATAAATCTAGAGCCCTATTCGGACGGGATTAGCTTTACATGGGGAGGTGGGGTAAAGTAATTAATACCAGAGCTTCTCAGTGATTTTAGTCCCGTCCAAATGTGCCATATCAGTAATCATTACAGACAATGTCAGTAAAGATTACGGTGACTGTTACCTTCTGTAAAAAGGTCCGAGAAAATTACCTTAATACTAATCCCGTTCGAATAGACCTGCTGTAAATATATACGGTAAAATTGTGTAATTTCCTGTTTAAAAGTAGTTTTCTGTGCCTTTTATCAAGCATGGAAGCACTTGAAGAAACATTCAGTTGTGTTGTAGGTGGTGGGACAAGTCTGTGGCAAACCTCAAGTATTTTCTACATACCATTCAGAGCAAGAAGATCGAGCACTTGACAGAAGCACAAACTGTAGCTGAGCACAAACTCCAACTTTAGCTAAGTGCCTAATACCATCAGAATCCAATCAAAATGTAATTAATAAATTGTTTGACCGGACCTAACTGTTATATATAGAGTAATATATATTTAAATTTAGATAATATGTGTTTACGCACATGGTATCAGGACGCTACATATACCCACATGACAACAGGGAGGTGACGGCGGTGCGTAAATTGAGTTACCCCTCCCACTTCTGCTAGTTTTACTGAGATGTCTTATCTTGGGCGAATGTGCCATTAATATTACAGACGTCCTGTGGTAAAATTACATTACTCCACCTCCCCATGTAAAACTAATCCCGTCCGAATAGGGCTTAAAATGATAATATTTAAAGAGAAATTTCGGATGATTTCGATATTTGTTGCACAGCCCTATTTGTTTGAACCGCGAGAGGCGTCTAAGCTTACAATACTCACATCCTGCGTCATACATCGTGTCAGAGGTTTACTCATTTGGCGCAAGTCGATTTGCGCAGTCTGCATACGGTCGTCCGCTGGAAGCTAGTTATTTGAATTTATAAAGTTATAAAGTATTTTTCTTACAAATACGCTTCACTTCGGGAGGCCTTTATTAACACACTGGAATTGTATGGATTACTTTTTTTATGGATGCATGCATTATTTTTTACTTCAAAATGCGGCCCCCCATTCACAACCATTATAAACCTTGGAGGACTAAGGATATTGAAATATATCTCTGATTGTGTTCGTCTGAAAGAAGATAGTCATATACACCTAGGATGGCTTGGGGGTAAATCATGGGATAATTTTCATTTTTGGGTGAACTATCCCTTTAAGGAATAAAAACAAGTGTTAATATATTATGCAGTGTTGCTTCTCAAGTAACTTCATGTTTCACGGATTTTTAGATACTGTATGTTAAATAAAAATACTTGTTAAGAATAGGATTTTGCAATTTGATTATGATTATGAATTTATATTATGAAGATAAAACATTAATAAAAAATATAATAAATATATATATATATATATATAAAGTATTAAATATATAATAAAAAGTATCAATAAAAATAGTAAAGTGGTATATTTTATGCAAATATTTTAGTGTGCTATTTATTTTTGTGCTTAATAGCTTAGCCACATATAGAAAACACTATTGCCAATAACTGTCAGTTGTAATTTCCTGTGATTTAAATGAGGAACACTTTGTGTGATGCACAAAGTAGGTCGTTCCAGATTGGTCACTTCTGAGGTTACATTTCAGCCAGAATGCTGCCTTGGAAGCAGTAAGATCCTCACTGGGTTTTTGGAACAAAGCTTTTGTGTTATTAAAGATTTCTCTCCGAGACATGAGTGATGTGAATGGATTGGTTCTCTTAACTTTTCACCCTCTGCTGAATTAACATAACACTAGCCAGGAGGGAAGTGTGTTGCCTGGGCAACGAATTGCCACCATTTGCAGTGGGATCAGAGTTGCAAACTGCAAAGGGTAAAACCTTTAGCATCGGGTAAAAGACAGGCCCAGACGGTCTTACGCTTGTCAGAGCCTCCAGAGAGAAGGGAAATAGAGTGGTGGAATTGTTTTGGCAGTTGATTACATGCCCTTAAAAAATGGAGAGATTAAAATGCTGCATAAAGTCACCCAAAGGTAATCTCATTTTATCTGATGTGACTGCAGAGTTCTGCCTCTTTTCTCAGTAGGAAGTCTCAAAGGATTGGTGATGGAAACAGAAAAGGCCTGAAATCCTGCAAGTCTTACATTCGTCTGAGCGAGCCGAGTCTCGGACTGCAAGAGATTCGCTGCTAATCAGCCGGGCCTGTTCTCGGCGGGGAACAGTCACTGATGAGAGCCACTGCAGATTAAAATGACGCATGATTGTAGATTGCGAGACTTTCAAAGTGTCTGACATTATAGCTCGGCTGCACGATGATTCCCCACACCCAGCGGTTTAGAGGCAGCCAGACAGGAAGTGCTGTTTTTGGCTCCCGCTCCCGCTCCCGTCCAATCTCAGTCACATGGTGACAGTTACATTCCTCACCTTCGTTCAGAGGTGTGTGTGTGTGTGTGTGTGTGTGTGTGTGTGTGTGTGTGTGTGTGTGTGTGTGTGTGTGTGAGTTCTCAGCAAGAACCCAATTAAAGCATGTTGGGGGGAAGGATTCCTTGACCCAGCCCAGCATTAGTGAATGACAATAGCTGCATTGAGAGGGACGCGTCTCCTGACAAACTGATTTCCAGGTGCTAAACAGCCTGCAACACCTAAACGCCTCCTCGAGAAAAGAAGGAGGGGAGGGAGAGAGAGAGAGACGGGGGTCTAACTCACGGTCTGAGATATTAAGAGGCAGAGGAAGTGCAGGGATGTGGGTGGACGGACGATTAGCAGCAGCGGTGTTTTGCAAGGAGGGGAGCTGGCCGCTTATCGTGCCAGCTGTGAAACAAATGGTGTTTAAATGCAGTAATACAGTAAGGCTGGAGCAAAAGATGGGGATTTGCACATAAAGACTGACTGACAGATGGAGAGGGAGGAGAGGCAGCCAACCTTTAAGAAAACAGAGGGGAAAGAAAGACGAATTAGATTCAGAGATAGACAGAACCAGGTTCAGGCACAGAGGATCTTTCAGTGGGCATTATACAAAGAGATTTTCAGAGTTCAGGGTCAGAAATGAACAGGTGCTACATTGGGGAAATTTGGAAATTTAATTTTGAATTGGCATTAGATGAGAGTGGTCAATTATATATGAGGAATATATATATATATATATGACAAGATCTCAGAGTTAAACTGTGTCAGAAAAAAATAATCTTAATTATGTCAGATAACACTTAAGCAAAACATGGTCAGGTCAAAGTGTCTGGATAATTTTTGGTCCCAAATTTTTATCAATTTTACTGGTAGTCCACTGTATGAAGAATTTTTGGGTATAATATGTCACAGTTCACTTTATATTGCTATCCTCACTTACATAAATGAACTATAGTGTCCTGCACCCACTAGTGAAAAAATATAAAAAAATATATCTAGTGTCTGAATAATTTTTGGTTTGACTATATATATATATATATATATATATATATATATATATATATATATGTTTATTTATTTTTATTTATTAATTATTTATTTATTTTTGTAAACTATTTTTGTTAACTGTGAAGCTTTGTGTGTAAATGAGGCGTGATCAGAAATGGTTTCATGGTTTCATGGTTTCAGTACAAGTAGTCGTGCAGTTGTTTTACTCCTAAATCTTTATCATGTTTTTTTAATTATTGTTTTTTTATATATATATATATTATTTTTAGCATTTTTATTCAGTTGAAGTTTTTATGCTAATATTACAATTATTTCTTTTAAGTGATTAATTTTTCTTGCGATTTTGCTTTATTGAAAAAAACACATTTCACTTAATTAAATTAACAAGTCATGATTACTTTAATTGCCATCATTTTTCAAAACAAAGTGAGGTTATATAAGTAAACAATTTTGCATTATGTCGGTAATGTTTTATAAATTTTTCCTGGCAAATTTTAATTTTATTTCTTCTCATATTGATTTTACTTCCCCACTCCACATATGCAAATGGCCCAGGTTGGCATTCTACTTATTCCACTGATGTGAATATTGAATATAGAACTGCTGAGACAAAAAACGAAGAGTAGTAAAATGAGTAAAACGTGTACACTGGGAGGAAAAGGAAAGCAAGAGGTATGAGGGCCAAGTGGAGTGCCAGACATCAAAATTGTATTGAGAGGAATGAAACGCATGAGACAGAGAGCGAAAGAGAGAAGCAAGTATATTAAAGGGCATAAGCGGTATACAGAGATATCCCTCCAATAGCCAAGTGACACAGTGAACTGCATGGAAGGGGGGCCAGCGGAAGAGCAAGCATGGAAATGAGCACCTGGAGCTTATTTATCTAAAAGCTTCTTTCAGCTCGCACTTTTTATGGCATAGCAGGAGCTGACTAGCAATAAAAACCACTTTGTGAATCAATTATGTCCCTGGAATGGTATATGGACTATTTAATTGTACAGCTCTCCATCCTGTAACTTTACTAATTGCACAGCACTTCCTTCAGCTGGGCTCCCCCTCGAGTACTGATTGCATGTTACTTCTTTCTCTCTTTCTGTTGTGTTTCTAGTCATCTAATCTTGTTCTTCTCCATAAACCCCATTCCCAGAGGCAATATGGGGCAGGTAGTTAATAATGCACATATTTCAGACCAAGTGTTTCATGCTGAAAGCAAAGAGACTGTGACATTTCTTATTTTATTCAGCTGCAAACCTATTCTGAGAAAACCTTCTAATAAAGCATCATTTTTGAGGTCACAAGTTCCCAGGTTCCTTTGAAGCATGTGCTGCCTTTTTTTTTTTTACTCTGCTGAAAGATGTTTCAAGAATGGACTTAATAAAAGTGCCCGTCTGACCCTAATCACACACACACAATCTGTGATTTTAACGCATGCAATGAATGACCATAAGAATATCTCATTTTAATCTCAAAGGCAAATTGTGAATTAGTTGAACTTTAAACTGTAAAAAAGTTCAGAAATCCTGCCATGACGGCACAGGGGTCTCACAAGTTGTGTAGGGCCCCCAAACCACCAGGGGCCCCCCTTGCTCTCAAAGATGATTAAATGACTATGGATGTGATAGTTTCGGTTTTGATTCTGGCTTCCAGTGATTATGAAAACATGCATTCCATTCCGTTAAAGTTTTGCGTTATTGCCCTTCCTATGTACGTAACATCAAAATCAATCAAATCATGTAACACGACTGTCGTAATATACAGTCTCCTACCGGACGTGCACAATACTAAAAAAGCTGCAAACGAGATGCCGTTTCCCTAGGCAGCTTTCTGTGCGCGCGATCCGAGATGGAGCGGACAAGTATAGGATACTTTAGGCTTCGTGAGCGCTTAAACGAACAAATACACACAAAAATATGTCAAAATGCCTGTCTTGGCAAGATTTTACTTAAACGTAGTCGGTTATGTCATAAGTGAACATAAACAGTTGGGAAAGTAATCAAATGCCAGTCTTTATTTGTCTTAAAGTGACAGCAGCCTAATAAACCTGCTGCTTTCTGTGTTATTTAGGGTGTATGCATGCCCAAGCACGTTTGACCCCCATGGTTCATTTTACTAGTGTGATCGTTGCATACCGGGCCCTGTCCCACTTGAAGAAGTGGGCTCGGGCGCAGTACGCATGTACTGTAGTGTGATCGCTAACGGCACCGGAGCACGGAACATCTACTACTTTTGTGTGCACTACTGTCATCATTACGAGAGCAAACATCTTTTATCACTACTTGAATAGTACACTTTTCAATCAATTTATCATTCATTTTAATATATTTAAGTTCATTCTCACCTTATTGATTGTAGTTTGCGAGCAAAGCTGCAAATTCCTCCATCATGTGCTTTATAAGTACTTATAAACAGCCAATATGCTAGTAATATGCATGCTAATAAGTTAATAGTGAATACGTGTTCCCTAATCTAAAGTGATACCAAAATTTCTTCTGTGATCAGAGGCCCGTTTCAAGTGGAGCAGAAGTAGAAACCAAAGGCAAAGCAGGGCAGAACGTTCTTCATTTGGACTTTGCACCTTTGCTATTGTATCTGTCTCAGCCTGCACCTATCATCTTTAAAAGACTGAGAGATGGAAAGAGATGATGATGCTCTGAGAGAGAGAGAGGTAGAGAGAGCGGAAGAGGGCACTTAAAATCCCAGATGGCAAAGAGGACCTGTCAGAATTAATGGTGCTGTATCAGGTGAGAAAAGAGGTGTGAAATTGGTCAGAGCAGAATGTTCTCCAAAATCACACATGATCAGTCTTCTTTTATCTGACCTCAGCGAGGGACAATAATGATGAACTGCACTCCTAAAAACACCCGATCATGGATCATAATGGAAAGTGCAATTCAATGCTCAATATTGCTCAATATAGCCATACGTGTACCCATATACAGTTTTTTCAAAAATTAATGGTACACTTAAGCCATGAAAATGTAGGTATTTCATTGCATTAGATAATAAAATCTCAAATCAAGTGGCATCTGCAAACCAACAAGTTCAGAAAGGTGCCCTAACAAAGTAGCCACTTGTTTAGTTTTAACTATCATTTATTACTATCGTGAACATGTGATCTTAATTAATAGGCATATCTTAATTTAGAACAACATATGTATTGTTTTTTTCTGCTGTTGAATGCCTTAAAGGGATAGTTGACCCCAAAATGAAAATTATCCCATGATTTACTCACCCTCAAGCCATCCTAGGTGTATATGACTATCTTCTTTCAGACGAACACAATCAGAGATATTTGTAAAAAAATATACTTAGTCCTTCAAGGTTTATAATGGTTGTGAATGGGGGGCCGCGTTTTGACTCCAGCGGGTTAATAAATCCTTCTGAAGCGAAGCGAATAGCGATGCATTTTTGTAAGAAAAATATCCATATTCAAATAACTAGCTTCCGGCGGACGACCGTATTCAGAATGTGCAAGTCGATTTGTGGCAGTACAGTATCGTTTGACCTGACGTACAACATAATGATGAACACGGAGGTGCAGAGGAGAGAGCAAAAGAAATCACCGGTCATGGATTATAAGTCTAAAACGATCATTTTTAAAGAGAAATTTGGAGGATTTCGATATAAGAGAAGAGGAGCTTAAATTTGTTGCACAGTCCTATTTATTTGAACCGCGAGAGGTTTCTAAGCTTACAGTACTCGCATCCTGGTCATACATCACATCAGGGGTTACTCATTACTAATTTTTTCGACGGTCGTCCACTGGAAGCTAGTTATTTTGAATTTATAAAGTTTTAAATATGCATATTTTTCTTACAAAAATGCTTCGCTTCGGGAGGCTTTTATTAACCCACTGGAGTTGTATGGATTACTTTTATTTTATGGATGGATGCATTATTTTTTACTTCAAAACACGGCTCCCCAACCTTGGAGGACTAAGGATATTTTTAAATATATCTCTGATTGTGTTCGTCTGAAAGAAGATAGTCATATACCGGCTTGAGGGTGAGTAAATCATGAGATAATTTTCATTTTTGGGTGAACTATCCCTTTAATCTGATTTGGTTGACGAATGTTCTAAGGTGTGCAGTTATTAGGGAAACACATAAAGTAGTTCCAGGCAGGTCTTGACAGCATTACATGTCTATATCACTTTGACAAATGATTTCAGTTATTTCAAAGGTCCTTACAGCCTACAACAACTGTTTCTCGCTCTCTCCCTCTCAAACACACAGTACATACAGTACGGACAAACACTCGCACAGAAACGTGATGTCAGAGATGCTCTGACGATTTTATCAGTAAAATAGTTAAGCAACTTCAATACTACATTACATTTTTCACTAGTTAAGTAATAACAGCGCTGTTCTTGAAACAGATAAACTCACAGTATCGTTATACTAGGGACGTTGCTGCCGAACACTGTTGAGAGACTCAATTCACATACACCTAATCTCTCTCTCTCTCTCTCTCTCTCTCTCTCTCTCTCTCTAAGAACTGCATTAATAACTGCATTAGTCTGCTATCAATGGAATAAGCAATGGAGGCATGGGATGAGATGCGTAAGAAATAAGTCGTACACATTAGAGCGATTTAATGACTAAAACCTGACTGATGTCTTGGAAATCTGAACGTCTTGAGATGTGGTAACTGTAAGTGGAATAATTGACTCTGTTAAATTATTAGAAAATATTGCACACCCGAGGTGTAACAGCCACTTTGCTTCGCATTATGTGTGTGTGCATTATTTTCTAATAATATAACGGCCTGTTGTCAGTTATTCCTTATGTGTAAACTTATTTATTTATTTGTTTTTGTAAAGTGTGATTGTGCCATTTTTCTCATTTAAATTTTTTCTAAAGCCATAATGCTAAAGTTATAGTCCAACCAAAATGAAAATTCTGTCATAATTTACTCATCCTCATGTTATTCCAAACCTGTATGACTTTCTTTTTTATTTTGAAGATATTTTGAAGAATAAAACATTGACTTGTTCCTATTGATTTTCATTGTATTTTTTTTTTTTTTTTTTTTCATAAATGGGAACCAAAACAGTTTGCTAACCAAATATCTTTATTTCCACAGAAGAAAGAAAGTCATACAGGTTTGGAATGCCTTGAGGGTAAACAAATGATTACAAAATATTTGAATTTACCTTGGCATAGTTGAATAACAAGAGTTCAGTACATGGAAATGATATATTGAGTGAGTTTTAAACTCCATTGTTTCCTCCTTCTTATATAAATCTCATTTGTTTAAAAGACCTCCGGAAAACAAGCAAATCTCAACATAACACCGACTGTTACGTAACAGTCGGGATCATTAATATGTACGCCCCCAAATTTGCATATGACAGTCCATGTTCAAGGCATTAGACAAGGGCAGCCAATATTAACGTCTGGATCTGAGCACAGCTGAATCATCAGACTAGGTAAGCAAGCAAGAACGATACTGAAAAATGGCAGATGGAGCAATAATAACTGACATGATCCATGATTACATGATATTTTTTGTGATATTTGTAAATTGTCTTTCTAAATGTTTCGTTAGCATGTTGCTAATGTACTGTTAAATGTGGTTAAAGTTACCATCGTTTATTACTGTATTCACGGAGACAAGAGCCGTCGCTATTTTCATTTTTAAACACTTGCAGTCTGTATAAATCATAAACACATCTTCATTCTTTATAAATCTCTCAAACAGTGTGTAATGTTAGCTTTAGCCATGGAGCATACTATCAAACTGATTCAGAATCAAATGTAAACATCCAAATAAATACTATACTCACATGATCCGATCCATGCATGCAGCATGCATGACGCACATCTTGTAAAGATCCATTTGAGGGTTATATTAGCTGTGTGAACTTTGTTTATGCACTGTATATAGAGTCGAGAGCTCGGGGGCAGGGAGCGTGAGATTTAAAGGGGTCGCGCGCTGAATCGGTGCATAGTTAATGATGCCACAAAATAGGCAGTTAAAAAAATGAATGGGGTATTTTGAGCTGAAACTTCATACACATCCAGGGGACACCTTAGGCTTATATAACATCTTGTGAAAGAACGTTCTAGAGCACCTTTAAGGCAACAACTTTTTAGAGCCAGTACAGCATCTGCCATAAATTGCATGTACAAAAAATGCATGTAGACCTCATCATCCTCATTAATGTTAAACATTTCACCCTCACTACCATACAATTGCTGTCAGACACAGAGATCTCTCATGTTGTCAGGCACACTAATGCTCCGTCCTCTGTTAAAAGTGCCTTTAAAAGAGCCACGCATGATGCTGACACACGGCATGGTGAAAAAAGGCCTAAAAGGCCTGTTTCTGGCAGCTCTGTCCAAATCAGCTGTTGATTACAGAGAAAACTGGCAATTCACTGGTGGCTTCTGTCACAACGGAGACGCTTGGTGTCTGCAAGAGTCTTTTCTGTGGGAGATCAAAGCGCTTGGTGTCGTGATCTTTTGTTCAGTTTTCTGGCCATGCAGTGCCTGTGACTTGGAACTGTTTTGCATTTTTAAAGGAGATTGAGTTTTAGAAACATTTCTTTATTTTCAGGCCAGGTGGCATAATTTCCCTTCACATTTACAGATAAAGGTAATCCAGGCTGAATTCACCTTTCCTCACAGGATGGCCTTATCTCATCAATATCCCTTTGTTATCTTACCTGGATCACACCTGTCCCTTTGTTCTGCATTGGAAAGCCGGGGGAGTAAATGACTTCCAACAGATTCTTCAGGTAAGCAGACCCACCGGAGCCAGTGTGGGCTTTCACACCCAAAGGTTTAACACACACAAAGCCAAAATCCTCCACACAACAGCTCTTCGGTTAGACTATCAGAGAACACAATGTCATTGTCCCTATAAAACACCCTATCTCTATTTTACATCTCAAATGCAAACTTTACCTATTGTAAAATTTCATTCATACTTAACCAGAGCCCAATATAACACAGTCTCCCTTTCTCGTGGAAGGGTGTTATTAAGATAAAATAATACGTTAAAAAGATTATAAAGTGACCCTGGCAATATTTAAATAGTGAGCGATTAGGAGCACAATGGTTCCTTACACCGTTTCCTATCCAGGTGCAAAGTTTGCAGAGACACGTAATTTGTCTGTCCACACTGAAAGTGAAAATGCTACACATCCCATTAGAAAATATTTAATATTTCTGCAACAACACAAACACACCCAACTGGAACATTTATAATTTGCAGCTATTTTAAATTTTGAGCCAATCCTAATTTGCTGTGGGCCCGCCCACCCGTATTTCTACATCCATATATTTAGGTTCAAATTGCAATTCTGCATCATACTTTTTTCTTTTTTTTTTTCGTAATTCAAATTAAGGAATTGAATTTAAACAGGATTATTATTCAATTCTGGATGGTGCACAACCTTGGAAGAACATATGTCTGGAAAGATGAGAGTGTAGTACCACTGACATGGACTGAAATGAAAAATGTTTGGATCATTTTTAAATTGACAACAACCTGTATATTCCATAGTGGTTAAATTTTCTGCCTTTTAAATGTGGTCAAGTCAGATGATGCTCACAAACACCACAATTAAGTGTACTTGTGCTGCTAACTTCCATGGAAAACATACATCTCTCTTTGACCTTTTCTGCTGAGCCTGAGGCCACACAGCGGCATCAGCCACCTGCAGTGTATGTGTGTGTGTTTGTGTGTGTGCGCGATACCTATGACCCTAAACCCGACTCCCTATTTCTCAATCTCATCAGATCACATCAGCAGCTCTTTTTTTCAGCTTGATATCTATTTGCCCTTGCCCTCCTCCATGCTTTCCATCATCACATTGCCTTCTCCCTCTCTCTCTCTCTCTTGCTCCCTCAGTCTCTTTCTGTGTCCTCTGACCACCTGACACCTTTTCAGATCCTGTTGGCAGACAGCACACGTTTCACCTGGCAGTGGAATTCAGTGATCCAGCCCTATCGATGGCAGATAAATCAATGTTATCTCTTTTTCCCATGCCTCTGTTTCCATCGATTTCTCTCTGTTACCTTGCAGTTTGTGAAGATCCGAACCTCGCTCAATTAAACTGCCTTACTTCACCAAAGGAACAAACCAAAACATAAGGCTGAGGACAAGATGAGGAGAGAAAGATCAAGGAAGAGGGTAAATGAGGGTTGTCTCAGTTCAGATTCAATTCCTTAATGCAGCAGAAATGTCAAGTGACAGTTTTGTTAGAATGAGCAGTTTATCCAAAGCACAGATGGGACATTTTGCCATTGTGCATCTCAGAAGCTGGTGAGTCATATAGATGCTATTTAATGAGACAATCTTTCTGTATAGTAAAATCTCATCCATCAGAGAGCAGAAAGATGTAAGTATTTCACCACATCCACTGCTTTTGCCCATAACCACAAATAACTAATAACAAAAAAAACAGGGCCATTTGTCACTTTTTTGTTTATTTCTGTACATTTAAGTCTTTGCAACGTAAAAAAAAAAAAAAGACAACACAAGTTGACCTGTAGCGGGGCATGTTGTCTCAGTGGAACCTGACATTAAACAGGCTTTTCAGTAAAACAGTTATAAAACACAAAACAACTCTTGAGACAACAAAGATAAAAAACTTTACAGTACAAAAATACCAAACCATTGTTTTGATAAACAATAATTGTAATCAATACAACGTATGGAACGTCAAAACTTGCCCCATTTATGAACTTACCTTTGTGACAAGCATTTCATTACTATATACTGATTAAAAACTAAAATAGTTTCACACTGACCCAACAGGGATGTCTGCTGGGCTGATTTCAGATGTGAAAGGCATGGAAAGGCATTAGTAAGAGCTGCAGTCTGCTGTCAGAATTCTTCCTTAGGCCAGAAGCTTCTCCCTATAAGATCATCCTATAGGATCTAGCCTTCTCTATATAATTCTGATGTTTTCAATGTCAGACAGTCAGATTCACTGAAGCTTAAGGGAGAGGTTACATTGCTTTACTGTTTTTTACAGAATAGAATAGAATAGAACTAAAGCAATGTGGTTTGTGCTTTCTTTCATTTTCACCCTCCCCTATACCTGGTAACCATGCAATCTCATCTTTCTGAGAACAATCCATCGGTAATCAATTGAGCTCCAGCTATGACATGCGTGCGGGAGAGCATTTAATCTGTTGATTCCATAAGCAGATGACTCGACTAACATTCCGCACGTGTTTGTTCAAGTTTGATTAGAGTGGACGCAGTTTGCAATAAAGATTGAACGCGAGCAGTCTGGCTGCATGAGCGCGCATAAAGCTAATGAATTATGTATGCGCGAGACAAAACAAATGTGTCAAATGTCATATTACACTGGATGATTCCCCACTGGCTGAAAAGCAGCATTTTAAAACGGCAAAGGCCGTATGCAAGTAAACTGAGTTAAAACTGCATAAAAGTCATATCCTAGTACTTTTTTCTTCTTCTTCTTTTTTTTTTTTTTTTTTTTTTTTAAATAGTCTATTTACTTAGTATGCTTCACAATATTATAGGCTATTAACAGTATTAAGGTGGGCTTATGTTATGGCACACAGCCGACTACATGTAGGCTAGCCTACAAGGTACGAGAATACAGCCTTTATGGGGTCAAAGTATACGAGTATAAGAATAGGCTATATTTATAAGAATATTGACCCTGCTTTTATGTCAGTAAATGGTTGAATTTTGTTGTTATTGGTTGCTGCGGATGCCTATAACCGTTGCTAAAGCCGTCCCCAGTTTCACAAGCTCACTGTTCAGGTCCTGAGCGTTTATAATTTCGCAAATAATAAACGTGCTTTAAGGTGACGTTTGGACGCTGACAGCGTCACCGTGGTAACAGCCCTCAATTACCCATGATTGGCCGACCCGTGGGAATATTTAAATTCCCCCTTAGCGCTGATTGGCTGGTGGGCGGTCTGTGGAGCCGTGAGAGTCTGCACCGTTCCGGGTTATTGTCAGTCTTGGCAGCCCGGCGCAGGGGGAGAGGCGCAGTGCCTATGAGCGAGTCACAGAGACGCGGAATATAGACAAATATTGATGTAAGTTCGTTAATTCTTGCTTGATATTAATATGAACAAGAGCTGCAACCTTTGGACTCCTTCAGAGGAATAATTAAACGGACATCGGAGTTGAAATCGCGACGGAAGGTTTCCGAGCAAGGGGATGAAGAAAACCGCTGGAAGTGAACGGTGATTTCTCTTCCCCAGGATTAAACGGCGTATATTAAATTCCCGCACCTGCTCTTCTGTTCAAGGAATATCGCCTTAAACACAACGAGGGCTTTCTAGCATATTCCGTGGATAAAATATTCCTCCTGATTGTATACGCCAAAGTCTGTTCGCTGTTTGGATTTAAGGACGTTTGCGAATCGCAGTTTATTTAATTGGCAAAGCACTTATTTATTTATCGGATTCGTGTCAGCAGAAAAGCTGTCGTTTTTTACTGGAGTTTGCAATTTCCTACTAAGCCTTACTCGGAGATTATTCCAGTAAGTAAACGGGTAAAGAAAAATCCTGACCGACGGAATCATTTACGATAGTTCAGAACGCAGTTAACGGAGCGCAGTTGACAGACGGCATTTTTTGGGAACAGCTCCTTACTTGATCCGCTGTCCCTTATTTAACAAGAACACAGATCGGATTCATTAAAAAAAAAAAAAAACAAGAAGAAATCTTAACCGAAAGGCAAGCAAAAACTGCCCAACGATCCTGTAGAATAAGCTGTTTTTGGATGACTTTTTCCTTTTTTACGCGCGTGAAAAACGCAGATAAAAGGAACTCATAACAAGTCAACTGAATATACCAGGGATTACAAAAAAAATTTTCCACTTAATCTAAGAACAGAATGAGATATTATTGATTTTTTTCCCCCCTCATTTCCCCTCTTCTGTTCTTTCGGCCGCTTCACGTTCCCACAGTCCTGTCATCACAAACCTGCATGGAAATCTAGTCAGCACCACAGAGCGATTTATGGTAAATATACTCTCTCCTATTCATAAGTTAAGCCTTAATTGAACTTTCACTGAAAATATACATGTTAAAGACCTTTTGTTTTTCCCATAATGAGGTTTTTACTCTATGCAACTGTCACAATTTAACGCTCTTCGAGACGTATTCTTGAATCAAGTCGCAGTCGGCCAATGCAGTGCCCTTACAAAAATGTTGTATCTTTTAAAAACTATTGTTAAAAAATATTATATCGCTGTGGTTCGTACCAAGTTTCCACAGTTTTATCATGATAACACTAACTTTAGTGACTGTGGTTACTAATAGCTTCGTGATTTTTGTTGTTGTTGTTGTTGACAATGTACATAGTTAAACTCCATTTGAGCGTTAAATTATGAAAGAAGTGTACAATTACATTGCAACTAGTGAAATCTCAATAATGCAAAATGTGTGATGGCAACTTTGACTGTGAGTAACAGAATCGCCTTTGACTGAATGGTGATTTTCAGCAATGATTAGCTTCATTTGAATAACGCTCCGCTTTTGTCGTCATATAATTGTGCGAAGTGGCGTCTTTTGCGTCCCTGGCAGAACATATAACCTTTGTTTCAAGGTTTTACCTGTAATAAATAAAGGAAGTGCAGTAAAATGGAGGTGTCAGGCGCTGAATGGCCCCAGGACGCGCTTTGATGTGCACTATGGGTGTTTTAAAGAGTACGCTGACAGGATGAATGCGCTCAAAGCATAAAATCTGGTTACAACACGATGGCAGGCGAGAGGATCTGAATAAAAGGTGTGAAAGTCTTTTCCTGTACCTCCTCGTCTTAGTTTCAGCACAGAGTGCGTCAATGATTTCCTTTATGGCTTAATCTCTAACTACTGAATTTAAATAGCGGTGCGGTAGCTTCAGTGGTTAAAGTTCTGGGCTGGTAAGTGAAGGGTTAGGTTCAAGTTATCACAATTGTGCCCTTTAGCAAGGCACTTAACCTCAGGTTGCCTCAGGAGCACTGGCCTCCTAAAAGTAAGATGTTTTGGGTAAAGTTTGACTAAATAGTTTCAGGAGTGGCTCATGACAAGATGTGAAAGGTTTGATTGATTAAATGCTTTGTATGTTTAGGGCCCATTTGGATGGTTGGCTTGGTCGTGAACAGACTTTTCATGTAAAGCTATTATCCTAGCACTCGGTTGTCAGCTGTTCCTTCTCCATGCATCGTTTGCAGTTTCCAAGAACTGACGTTTTGCATATCCTATCTCTATGAAATCTAATCAGTGAACGCTCGGGTACTGGCTAAACTACAGCCTGGGTTTTATTTGGCCGTGAGAGCAGATCAGTTGGCCTAAACAAATATTTTGTTTTTATTACAAGGGACTTTAACCCATTATTTGCAGTCTTTCTGAGATTGACTACAATAGTTTGCAAAAAGTTTTTTTTTTTTTTTTCCCCAGGTCTGGCTCCACAGGGTAGGTTTGACCCACCTAAACATGAGCTTGGCCCACCCTGAATGTCCTAAACTTTTTAAAATTATTATTATTATTATTTTTATCTGTATAATGGTTATTGTGGGTTATTGTTATTCTGTGGCAGTGGTGCAAAAACAAAATTTTCCATCCTTTATGGCACTTTAAATCTTAAGAGCTGCTCCATGAGATATTTTACTGAATAATCCTTGGACAATCAATATCTGATGCAAAACAGCCTGAACTGAGGCATTTTTTAAATATATATTAATATATTCATTCTTAAAAGCAGTCCAAGTAGTTTAACATTGCAAAATAAGTATAGCTGATTAAAAAAATGTTATATAGACCAGCATGAGTATGCATATTGATTTTCTGTCAGAAAAGAGAACATTTTTTTTCTCCTCCCATACATCACAATTTGAGTCTCACGAGGCCCCCCGTCATTTCTCCGCTGCTCTGACTAATGCGATTGGCCCCATGCTCCGTGGTGGACGTTCCACTCTGCAAGTCATCACTCTGGAGGCTTAGGGCTCTGGCTCTTAGCTCGGCTCCAGCATGTGGTCTTCCTCAGGGCCTGGCAGCCTCATTACCCCAGCAGAGTCCCTCACTCTGAGGGCTGCGACTCCCTCCACCCGTGGAGACAGCACCTGTCAAGGAGTATGCTCACCACTCTATTGAATAAAACATTCAGTGATGTACGAGTGGAAAGGTTCACCTCCGGGGGCCAGAGTTGCCTCATTTCCTACTCCTGCTGCACATCCGTGACCCGCTGAGCAAATTGGCCCGGTATTAGCTCTGTGGCTCGATCTCACCTAAACAAATAGAGCTTCCAGCATAATGCTAATCTCAACTGAGCTGAGTGCGTGGGGGAGAGGGGGAGATAGCTGGTGGCGAGATGGTATGGTCTAATATTTAGGTCACTGAATTGTCTTAGCATTGTTTCTCATTTTTCATAGCTTATTTAATTTTTCTGTTTTGTCAGTTTCTAGTTTTTGTTGACTTTTTCCCACATCTGATTCAATCACATTGGGACATTTGCACACATTATTAGTTTTGAGTGAAACTTGCGTTTTTCCTTGTGTGCTGTAGGTACTTTTCCAGACAAAGTAATTATGAAGAGTATGACCATACTCTTCATAACCATACCCCCCCCCCCCCAAAAAAAAAATCAGTTTATTGTACCACCGTCAGCAGAAAGGTTTGTCTTGATGGAGGTACGCTGTTTGGGCGCAATTCAACCTCTGCTTACTGTATTGAACGGGAAAGATCTTAATGAGATTAAATCAAGAGCGAATGGAGTTGAACTCATACCCGTTTCACCGTTTCTGCCTCTGCCGCAGATGTTGATGGATAGTTTAATTTCAGTAGGATATTATTAAAGAAGTGTGCGCTGTTCATTTGAATATAGAGATAACGGTGTAGATTGATTGATTGATGGCCATGGGGTGAAATCACTCAACCATTTTCTTATTAAAACCAGGGAGAGCGAGGGCTTCGCTCATGAATATCGTTATATTAGCAAAACTTTAATTTCCTGCCTTATATATTAATCTGTTTTTAGGTATTGTCTCAGCTGCTAGTATAGTTGTAGTTCCCTGGTCATATAATCAAACCTTTCTTTCTAGAAATCGGCAGTGAGTAGCCTGCACACACATGCTTTTTTCCCCAATTCTTTAAACATAAATAGGCTTTTACAGTAACACATCTTTAAGAGCTGCAATGAACGATACAAGCACTCTTGCATTTAACCCCAGTTCCTTTTTCCTAGGGGGCTGGTGGAGCTGTTAGTTGGATGGATGGGGCAGGACATAGTCCTTGAACTTATCTCTCTGGAGCATCCAAACAGTGGGTCATTAGGTGCAAACATCTCACTATCTCTGAAGGATTGGGGCATGGCCTCATTCTTATACGCTAGTTTTGACGGGACGATTGAAGTATAGTAAGTACATGTGTGAAGGATACATGCATATATCTAGTTGATTGGTTTGTTTATGGGATTTGTATGTAGTTTAATTCCCTTTTTGTTGTTTTCTGGTAATGTGCAAGAAGAGGTCATTGCCATCCAAACCATATGTTTGACTTCTTTTGAGGTTCAGTTGAATTTTAACACAAGTTAGGGGAGGGTGTGGGGTGAGGCAGGACCTGATGTCGACCTTGTCCCATATTCAGCTGTCACCCATGGTATTGTTCAAAATGGAAGCCCTGATGTCCAGAGTAGCACACACAAAAAGTGTCTAAACTTACTGGTCCCTTTTACCATCACCAACAGAATGGATCTCCATCTTGTGCATTTTTTGAAATCACTGGTACTTTGAAAAATGAATAGACCAATTTACTGTGGCTGCTGAGAAATATAGAATAGAGAAGAGTGTCAAAAGAAAATGTCTTTGTTAGTTGTGAAAGTGCAGTGAATGGATTGTGAATGCTCCTGTCTCGTTGCTCTCCTACAGAGCTCCTCCTGCGAGTATTGAGTGTTAAGGAGGTGCCATTGTTCCGGAAGAGCTATTATATCTGTGCCCCTGGTAATCCACAATTTCTATCCTCTCTCCCCCACTCCATTCCCCAAGCCGTTCGTACAATGCTAATGTTCCCAACATCTGTTAACGCGCAACACCTGCGGTGGAGGCTGTTTGATTCTCTCCTTTATGGCATTCCTTTCTCCCCTGTCGCTACATAAAAGGCTCAGCCCGCGTTGTTTTCGTAGGTGATATTGATTAAAAGTGTCGGGAAGAAAATCCAAGCATGGAAATGGTGTCAAGATGCGGCACTCTAAATGGAATTTCTGGATAACTTGTGTTGTTGTTGTTTACTTGACCTTTGCTTTGCTGCGGTTTCAATTTCACCAGCTTTATCCTCATCCAGATGAGACGCTGGGCTGCAGCTTGTTGATTTAGCCGTTCCGAGGTCCTTTCTTCTCTGGCACCTCTGCAGCTTCAAGGAGATGAGGATTTCACAATTTATTGAGGGTTTTTGCCTTCTCCGTACTTCTCAAAACATTGGAATTAGCTAATTATTTTGGATAATTTGGCCGGAATCTCCTCTTTTTACATTCTGTTGAGGATAGAGCAACAGTGAAACTCTCTTTGAGCATTTGAAGGAGCTGTTTTTTCCCCTTCAGGCTTAGAGAGATACCTGTGGCATGTTTGTCATTTAATGGCTTTGAGTGCAGAAGAAGAACGGCAGATTAAATGGTGTATGTACAACTTCACATCTTCTCTGCTTCATAGCTAATCGCACTAGCGAACAGGAATTATATTCAAAGAGCGCCCCTTTGAAGGGCAAATTGTTCTTCCTAAAAACAAACGGCTGTGTAATCGGCCTCTTGGGTAGATTGATTTCCTGCTAGTGACAGTGGGGGGATGCTGGGAAAGTGGCCCTGCATGCTGCTCCTGAAGGACTGAAAAGTTTGCCTGGGCATCTGTCATTGAAAATTACGGGAGTGTGTGTTTTTTTTTTTTTTTTTTTTTTTAAAGAACTTTTCTAGAGAATTCATAGTGCATCCTGTTCCTCCTTGTAAAGGGAGCAGTTCAATTTCCATGAGTTACGGCTTAGTGTTTTCAGTTAGTGACTTTGTACTCCCTTCACTATTGTTTCTCTGCCAGCATAATTCAGCAAAATGCTTTCAGCATAGCTCTGTTATATGCCGTTGCAGATATCTTTGTTCTTTACCCCATTTTTGCGAAAGATTTGGGCAATATCCTGAATCTCATACCCTCCCATGGTTCATTTCATCATTGTGACATGCTGTAATGAAACTATCGTTGCAATCCAAGGCTGGGCTGTTTAGACTATATTTTTCACCGTTACTTTAAGGGACAATTCACCAAACAAAAAAAAAAAAAAAACATCATTTTCACCCCCCCATGTTTCTCCAATCACAAAAAGCGATTTAAGGAACTTTTGTATTGCACTTTTACATACAGCAATCTATGTGTTGTTCTCTCCACCCATAAGGCCTATAAACTTTTAAATGAGACTTTTTACATTTTTTCTTTTCTTGGGTTAGGGTTAAAGGTTAACTTTGTGTTTCATGTCATTAAAATCCGAGCTGCAATTTCGCATCCTCTTTGCTACATCAATTCAAATTCATCATTATCAATTCAATTCAATTCTGAATGGCACACAACAGTGCTTAATAAACTAATATTAACATTAGTTGAAAAATGCGATAACTCATTAAAGCATTATCGTATCGAATATCACATTATTTAAGTGTGTAAAGTAAATGTAAATGTAAATAAAATATATTTAAAACCTGAAAATGACATAACCAGCATACATGTTTCACATTCTTTTTGTGAGAAGAATGCATCCCTACAGCTTCTGAAAGTGAGCAGCAGTGTTTTACTGTTTCATTACATGACAAGTGTCATTTTATTGTCAGTGCAAACCTAACTACATTTGATTATTCAATTTCTGTTGTCAAATAAACCCAATGTAAAAAATAACAGCTTAGTCTTCACTGTATAAATTAAATATACACTGATTCTTATTAAAGTTACATTAGTTACTCAGTCAAGAGCAGTTATTTTCTCTTTGTCTTTTGTTGTTTTATTAACATTAAGCACACAGATGGAAGCAGCTTTATTAGGCTGATGTCACTTTAAGAGCTGCACGGATCCAATATATTGTTTATGTTTGGCCATATAAGCTGCGGAAGAGAACTGAAATTGGATTATGCGCTTTCCGAGTGGTGGCTTTTGCATGGGAGTTCTTATTGTACCTATGCACTTTATGGATGTCACGCGTATGTAACAGTCATGTGTCCAGCCTATTCTCTGCTGTCTGCGTAGACCTAAAACTTGGACTTTTCAGAATCTATTGAAGTATTAAAGTCATTCAGTTATCATAAGCCATTGCGATATGCATATCATGATATGTACATTTGCGATATTTCGATAATTCTATATATATGGTGCAGCCCTACCAAATAAGAAAGAATGTCATACAGTTTGTAATAACATGAGGGTGAATAACCATATAATTTTTATTTTTGCTTGAATCAGGCCTGTTTGTGTTCCTGTGCTTTGTAATATTTGCAGCCTCACAACTGTTGCATCTCTCACGATCTCTCGCAACACAAGTGTTAGATCTCTCATGACTTGAAATCCATAGCTTATCTTGGATCATTGCAATGCTCCTGTTGACCCTTAAACTATGTCAACCCTGTTATTATAAAGAACGGTGTTATTGTTTGAACATATGGAGCTCACTGATAGGACATGACACATGCATGAGATATGGGCTTACTGCAGCACAAAACAGAGTGCCTGGTGTTCTCACGGAGTGGAAAGTTCTCCTAATCCCCCAGGAGGGTAAGACAGACTGCCCTGGAAGTCAAAGCTTAATTATCCGTCTGTCAGTCGGTCGCCTTTACAATAGTATGCCTATATCTTCTGTTTTTAGTGCTACTGAAAGAGACTTATACACAGCAAATGAGCTGTGAAAAGTTAACTGTTATCGCTGCATACAAAATTATTTTGTGGAGGTACAATGAATAGAGTAGACGTATTTATTTGCCTCTATTTACTAGCAAGGTTGTCTGGCAGAGGGTGTGACTAATATCTTACTCCCACTGCGCTTCTGAGTCTTATTTATTAACATTGTGGTGGGCAGCCTTTAAAGTGGGGGGAAAATTGCGTGCTTGCGTTACTTTTCCAGCGTATTAAGGCTATTAAAATGTAGTGAGATCCTTAGACTGTGACCTGTTTACAAATCCTGTTTCGTTTACTGCCAGGGAAAATGGGTTTTAGTCATGTGGTGCGGTTGAAAGTTTAACACATTTAATTACACTCTTAACCGTGACCACAAAGACAAAAGTTGATTCTGTTCGCATTCAAAGCAGGTTACGTAAATAAAGGTAGTGACATTGAACAAAAGTGTCATTGGCGGTGACATAGATTGCCATGAATCTCTTCAGATACATGCAATCTATATCTATATCATACACTCTGTGTGTTTCATAAAGGCAGTTAGTCAGCTTGTTGTGTCGTCAAGAGGTAATGAAATTTCCACTGACTGCAGGAAACAATGCCTTCGGCCTCGGCCGTTTGCGATTAACAATCCCATACCCCCTCTACCAACTTCATGCTGTGTGCTGGGAATGCAACACTTTATAATAAAAACTCTAGAGATTTGTATCACACATTGCCAGGCATAGATTTGTAATTGTTGATGTCGTTAATGGGTCGGAATACAATATGTCACTCCTTCGATAGGTTTGTGATTGAAAAAGCCATTGCATAGGGCTTTTCCCCCATGTTAATGTTATTGTTCAGAGACAGTGGCGACCAGCAAAGCGCACACAAGCCTCTAATGTAATGCTATTATTTCTGTACAGCGCTCCGCCGCTGTAGGCTGGGGTTTCTGCCATTCTTGGCCAGTGTTATTGCTCTTGTCAAAAGGTTCTAAACCAACAGTGATATTAGGCCCTCGGGCGTCTACTTTTCTGCATGCCTTCCTCTGCTCGAGCACAGGAGCCCAGGACTAAGACTGGATGGACACACACACACACACACCCACCCAGCCAAACCTCCTGCTTTATTACCTCCTGCCTGCTGCTGGAATTGCTTTCCTCCCTCGAGTGAGCCTGGCATAGGCAGCTTTATTGTGTTAACCTATTTGTGTGTCAAGAGCGATTGCGCCACTTTTTATCACTGTTTGTATTTGGATGGGGGGGGGGGGGTTATATGGATGGACGGTCACCTCGCTTTCCTCAGAGACTGGTAGAGACTGGTTGCTAAGCAGTTTTTAGTCACCCTCCCCAACGCTTTATCCATAGTAATCACTTTTATCTCTCAAAGATGTCATATATAATTAAGAGTCCACTCTCATCCTCTGAAACCCGCCTAATGACGGCCAGGTGTATGAGAAGCCGGGCGTTCGTGGACTGCCTGTTTGCTGTCTAATAGAAATATTTCTAGAATTGCAGCAATTTGGAACGGTAAGTTTGAGACGGTCTAGAGATTAGCGCATGTGCTGTAGTTCTTGTACGGATTAGATTTCAGCTAGCATCATGTTCCGGTACCTTCTATTGTCCATTCACTTTCACTTTTTTTTGTGCTCTTGTGTTTTTTGTTTTTTGCTCAATCAATTCCCTAAATAATTAAAAAGCCCCAGATTTATTTGAAGAAAAGCACTGGGGAATCATTTGTCAGTTCATTGGATTGATTTAAAACAATTGGTTTGTTGTATAGTTTGTATATTTAAGATACACAAATGGCCATCATTTTAAAGTACTTTTGCATTATCAGCCTTGTTGATCAGTTACTGCTATACCCTAAAAACTGTAGACAACATCTTCCCATGGAACTTTGGTCCTTGATATGACAACTACTGCAGGGTGATGACATGGCGATATTGCCCTCATTGGCTCATTTGTTGTTCTTTATGTGGCTCTTAGTTTTATTTTGATTGAGTTGGTAGAACTGCCGAGTGTGTCAGACTGCGTCCCGCAGTACTTCAAACCACGCCCCCTACTACAAGTTACTCCCCCCACAATGCAACAGTTATTCGGGATGTCATCAGAGTCCCTCCCTCTGGATTAGCAGATGTCATCAATAGAGGGTATGCATGTGACGTCACCGCCGGCCGCTATGACTGAGGTTATGCCCACTGAGTGGCAAAAGACTGAGTGGCAGCATAGGTTGAAGCGTGAATGCAGCGAAAATCGCACAAAACACATCCAAAACGGGAAAGAGCTTTGCAATTGACTGTACAAACAGCTTTGACACAAAATCTTAGGTATATTTTTACAGACTGCTGAAAGCTACAGAAAAGAGAAGCAAATGGATCGGTGCAAATCAGTGAAACAACTGGACTCCAGGCAGAGAGAAACAAGGATTTGCAGTTATCATTTTGTGTCAAAATGTTGTATTTTGTGGTAAAATCATACCCTATATATTGTATTGTTATATATTGTATTGACAACTTGCCAATATTAAACTTGCCATCTCATCAGTCCCTCCAGAAAAACACGATTATGCGATCGCCTGATTTAACGCATAATCAGCCAAAGTCCGCGTATTTATGCGGGGGTCGCATTTTTTCAAATACGCCGCACTTTTGCCGCATAAATTGCCGATTTCAGCAAGCAAAATATGCGGGGCTAGCATGTTGGGGAAATCACATTTTTTCTCTCTTTTTCATCAAACCGCAGTTTTTGCAAGTTCCCGCAATTTCATCACATAAAATTGCAAAAATATCCTGCATATTCTATCGCATTTTTTAAGAAAATGTGCCGCATAATCAAGGATTTTTGCCCGCAACAATCACAAAAAAAATCCGTTTTTCTGGAGGGACTGTCTTATATTCTGCATAATTGGGTGTTTTTAAATAAACACTGACAAAAACTTCAGTTTTAGGACTGGACGATATGACAAGCAGGTTCTTTTGCCACTCAGTCCAGCTGAGGGAACGTGTTCCAGGAAAGTGACATCAATGCATACCTTCTATAGTTCCACTCTTCTTATACTTCACTTTCCTCGCCTTTTTAAGCTATTGCAACCTAGTGATAAGGCAAACAGATTGTATGACATAGATCACCAGACGCCATAAGTCATCCTGTTTTTTTTTTTCCCTCAGTTTTTAAAGTATTTAAATAATGAAATTTACAGTAAATTTTACATTTATGGAAGGGGTAGGTTTAGCATAAGGTTTAGGGTTGGGGGTAGATTTTTAGCTAGAATTATCATGAGTCTTGTTTTTTCGTGGGAGGCATAACTTGTAGTTGTAGGCATAACTTACAGGGGTGTGGTTTGTTGTACTGTGGGACACAGATAGACTCTTGTCAGAACTGCTGACCCTCCAAGGACTAATGAACTGCCTACGCCACTTAAAGGGAGATGAGAGGTTTGGCAGATATGGTTGGCCCAAAGCCGAGTGTTTTATCTCCAGACCTCACTTGCTGAAAAGGTAGACAGGAGAGGCTTTCAAAAGAGTTTTTATTGTTTATAAAATCCCACATTTGCAACCTCCACTGTATGCGTGATTGCGCGTACATGTGTGCTTCTTGAGCCTGACCCCAATTTACACACTGCCTTTTTCCTAACGAAAGTCATTGATGTTCTTTTAGCTTGTGCCGAGTTTCAGGCATAATTTGTGTGCGGCCAATTATCTCTCCAGCTTTGAAGACTTTCCTCTTGCTTCTCCAGGTTGGGATGAAAATTAATTTGGAGCTTCCCGAGAGCCTTGAAGCCTAAATTAGACTCTGGTTAAAAATCAAGAATCTCTTGCTTTTAATTTGACATTTCAGTTTTGATTTCTTTTAGGCTTGGAAACACCTTAATTGCAGTTTGAACCATCTCAAATAAGCAGATTCTTCAGTGGTTTACTGCTGGAAATGTTCATTTGTGAATTTTATTGTACATTGTTTCAGAATTATGTTTGCTTAGGCTCTTTCTGAGTGTAGCTTGGCCTAGCAGTTGTCTAGTTAGTCTTAGAAACACAGAACTTTGGACTGGTAATGGTTTACTATCCTTTGTTGGGCACATTTGCTGATCTGTTATCTGTCTGGTGTTTGAATGTACACAAGTTATTTATATTGATAGGTAATGGTTAGAGGATATGGCTTAATTATTGCTAACTATCAGGGTGAACTCTTTGACTGTTCATAGATCAGAAACAAATTGGATGTTGACGTAAATGCAGGGCGAGCTTTAAAATAAGCCATCATGTCATTTGATTTTCATTTCATATTAAAAGCAGCATGACTGCCGTATTAAATTGCAGTCGACGGATGTGATTTTGGGAGGTTTGGATGTGTTCTAGAGTTCTGTCGTCTCATCCTGTCCCTCGCTCAAGCGGCTCCGCGCCGATTCCATGGGATCCTTCTGTGAGACCGGCTGTGACAGCTCTCCTGTTCATGGAGTCAGAATGCAGACATGCTGAAAACACAGCACACACGTTCTAACCTCCCATGTGTGCCTCCTCTGGAACATCTGTCCAGCTGTCATCTTGTCTCAGCCAATCAGATTCTGCTGTGGGCAGTAACTGTGGAAGTGTAGCTGAAGTAGTCTGTCTGCGTGTGTGTCTGTCTCTCTCTCTCTCTGAGGAATATGAGAGTGTGTCGGAGCATTGCTATGTGTTTTTACACCAAACATGTGCACACACACGCATACACACACACATACTCACACACACTCCCTCTGTGCCTGTTTACCAATAATGTGCAGAGATCTGAGCAGCAGATGGTTCCTAATTTTTATTTTTTCTCTGTGATTTTTTTCATGTTTAATCCCGATTTCCAAGTAATGCTGTCAACTTATATCATTTTCAGAATGTTTTTAATAGGAAGTGGTTTGTATTCAGCACAAAACTGTGGAGCGGTTCTTTTTCGCTATGTAGTGATGTCCGATTGCTGAGCAAATTGTTCTTTTTAATCATTTTGTCAAACTGTAACTATGAAATAAGTTACTTGTTAGGGCTATAAATGCAACATTTTGTAGACACAATCTATAAAACTTAAAGACATCAGAAAAAATCAAACCATAATTAAATTAAAATGAACATGTTGTGATAATTCATTGACTTTAAATTTTTTCAACATTTTTATATTGAACAAATGATGTGAACAACATTTTGTGACCATAAAAATAGAACATTTGGCAATCTGTAACTCATTTAAAAACAACAGAATTGAATATTTGTGACCCTGGACCACAAAACCAGTCATATGGGTCATTTTTTTTTTTTAAAGGTGCCCTAGAACTAAAAATTGAATTTATTTTGGCATAGTTAAATAACAAGAGTTCAGTACATGGAAATGACATACAGTGAGTCTCAAACACCACTGTTTCCTCCTCCTTATATAAATCTCATTTGTTTAAAAGACCTCCGACAAACAGGAGGATCTCAACATAACACCGACTGTTACGTAACAGTCGGGATCATTAATATGTATGACCCCAATATTTGCATATGCCAGCTCATGTTCAAGACATTACACAAGGGCAGAACGTCTGGATCTGTGCACAGCTGAATCATCAGACTAGGTAAGCAAGCAAGGACAACAGCGAAAAATGGCAGATGGAGCAATAATAACTGACATGATCCATGATATCATGATATTTTTAGTGATATTTGTAAATTGTCTTTCTAAATGTTTAGTTAGCATGTTGCTAATGTACTGTTAAATGTGGTTAAAGTTACCATCGTTTATTACTGTATTCACGGAGACAAAACTGTTGTTATTTTCATTTTTTAAACATTTGCAGTCTGTATAATGCATAAACACAACTTCATTCTTTATAAATCTCTCCAACAGTGTGTAATGTTAGCTTTAGCCATGGAGCAAAACCTCAAACTCATTCAGAATCAAATGTAAACATCTAAATAAATACCGTACTTACACGATTAGACATGCTGCATGACGAACACTTTGTAAAGATCCATTTGAGGATTATATTAGCTGTGTGAACTTTGTTTATGCTGTTTAAGGCAAGCGCGAGTTCCATGGGCGGGGAGCGTGAGCATTTAAAGGGGCCGCAGCCTAAAATAGGCAGTTAAAAAAAATAATAAAAAAAATCTATGGGGTATTTTGAGAAACTTCTCAGACACATTCAGCGGACATCTTAGACTTATATTACATCTTTTAAAAAGACGATCTACGGCACCTTTAAAAATTGAGATCGATACAGTATTGAGAATGAATAAATACGTTTTCCATTGATGTATGGTTTGTTAGAATAGGATAATATTTGGCCAAGATACAATTATTTGAAAATCTGGAATCTGAGGGTCCAAAAAATAAAAAAAATGTAAATGTTGAGAAAATCGCCTTTAAATTTGTCGAAATTATGGTAGGAAATTTACAAAATATCTTCATGGAGCATGATCTTTATGATTTTTGGCATAAAAGAAAAATCTATCATTTTGACCCATACAATGTATTGTTGGCTAAATATACCAGTGAGACTTATGACTGGTTTTGTGGTCCAGGGTCACATTTGTTTTATTACAAAAATGCGATTCCAATGTAATGAATTAATCATTTTAATTGAAATGAATACTAAAATGACTTTTCAATGTCATTTTTCTTTTATTCAACAAAATATTGTTCACTACTCAAAATAATCAAGTAATCTGAGTGTTGAATCGATGAATCAATTTTTGAACCTTTTCCTTTGAAAAGAACCATTCAAATAAACCAATACATGAAAAGTCTTTAATACTCAGATTTCTCGTTTCAGGTTCCCAAGATAGTTCTCAACAGTTTTCAGTTGTGACTCCTAGTTTCTACCTAAAGTTAAAGTAAGTCACAATTCACAAGTGTCTGTGCAGGTGTGACCATTAGTTAGTGTGGCGTTTTGCCCTGTTTTGTGAATATGTAAACCTTTATCCCCCTCACGGTAAGACGAGCCCTGTGTGACCAGCTCTTAACGCGCACTATCTCTTGGCTGTTAGATCATAGCGCCTTTTTCTTGACCGCTTGTCTGAGAGGCTCCAGTCTGAAGCCCCATCCCTCATCAGTGGCACAGGATGGCGCTTCAGATAAAGGAGGAGAATTCTATTTATGTCCGCCTGTAAACAAAGTCCCAGTGAGGGAGAGCTAATGGCCTGGAACTGACGAGAGCCTGCAGGGATATCTCACTCTATTTCTCCCTCCCTCTCTTGCTCATCTTGTCACCCTCTTTTCTCCTCGTCCGTCTAGTCATGGTGGTAGTAGATGGGAGAATCAGGCTGAAAGGAATCGCGTTGAAGCAGTCAGTTTTCTGATGTGAGGAGAAAGGCTTTCAGGTCCTTGGCCTGAAAGGGAGCGAGAGGGAGGAAGAGCAGGAAGACTGGAGGAGAATTCCTCCTGGGAAGAGACTGTAGTGAGAACAGCTGTTCAAAATGTACTTTCTCGCTTTCCTGCTTTCTTTGGCCCCATCTTTAGGTTCAAATCCTCTGCACATCAAACATTTATCATATACTTTTACATCAATTCCTCTAGATGTTAGACCAGTGATGTTTTAGAAGGGCTTTTGATCTTCGAAGCTCTTAAGTTCTTGATGGAGTGAATAGTGACATATGGTTGTGATCATATGCTTATATATCGTAAGCATATTTTTGATTGGTCCCGTGTGGATCCACTAACTCTTATACGTTCTTTTCTTACATTAATTACCGCCTTTATTTTTGAACGACATCTGATTGATGTTTCCTGCGAGGTGACAGCTGCTGGTTATTGGGGAATGCTTGATTGATCCGCACTGATGGAGCAGAGACAAGCCATGAAACTCTCCCATTGAGTGTCACTTACGACGTGTCTTGAAGCGCCAGGCCCGTTCTGTTCTCTCTTGCACGTGCGAGTGACAGACTTGTGCTGGGTATTGAATCGGGGATTGTTAAGCAGACGCTCGGTGGTAATGCTTTGTGTTATGATTGAAGGGCAGAGACGGCATCTTCTCGCCAAAACCCGATTTCTGTGCAAACTTCTCCCCTCCCCTCCTCTTCACGTCGACACGTTCGCTAACCCCGATGACAAGCGAAATGCTGCCGCTTGTGACTTTTCGTTTTATCATTCAAATTCGTCCCATTGATGTTGCCGGCTTTGATTGACAGGCAAACTTGAGAGAGTAGCGATAGCAATCAGTCCTCATCAGCTGCGTTTGTGACCGTGGACAATAGTTTCTCTCTTTCGGTTTTCACACTCGCCGTCTTTTGCACGTCCCCCTCCCTGCTGTCACAGAAAACTCAGACGATTGCATTTCTGTCACGACAGAGGGCTATTAATCTTTTAAATCCGAGCCAGACCTGAGCAGCATTGTGTTCTGGAATCTGAGAGCGCGCTGTGGAGACCACTCTGAAAAAGAGGGAACGGGGGGAACATAACGGGCTCGTTCTCTTTGTTAAGGAGAAACCGAAGCTTTCTGAACGCACACAATATTAGAAATCTAATCTGTCAGAGAGCAAATGATAGATGAGCAACATGCAGATGGTGAGGTGATTGTGAAATCAGTCTGCCCGGTTTTACCTGATACCCCTTCGGCCCTCTGCTCGTTCGCTCTCATCTAACCCCTTGGCCCATTCGGTGTGTTTTGCTTGTCGAAAAAAGTCCACGTGACTCGCTTTAACCTTTATTTTACTAGAGGGAGGTCACTGGGTGGTCTCCGCTCTTTCAGAAAGGTCATTGCACCGAGGTCATGGGTTTAGGCCAGGAGATGCAGAATCACCGTGTTCAGGCGCCCTTGGAGCAAATCATGTGAGTTCATTGCCTCGCTCAAGGGCAAAACAGCAGTGGAAAAAAACAGGCACATTAGAACAAACATGCCGCTTACAAAAAGTTAACATCCTGTGTGTCCTTTGAGGCATAGGAATCAGTAACCCTCCACTAAGCAAGCTCTATTATAGCTAGATTTTATTTGTTGCTTGCAAAACGATTTGCGAGATGTTACCAAGTAGTTAGTGTCTTTTTTTTTATGCCTTACACAGTTTCTAAGGTGTTTTGGGTGGTTTCTAGGGTGTTTTGGCTGCCTTATTGGAATTTGTAAGTCTAGTCGTTTAGAAAAGTAACAACAGATCACATGATTTGAGGTATCGGTCATGTCTAACACTTTGGTTTAGTAGTGGTTTGAACAAACTCCTAACCACAAGTATGAGCAATAGTAATAATGATACTTGCCTTAGCAAACACTGCTAATTATGTAGAGGGATTTTTTTTTTTCTTTTTTCTCATGTCAGACAGTTGAGAAATCAATGCTAACCTTTCATGTGAGCTTTTAAAGCAAGGCCACGAATTCATTTTATCACAAAACCAGCAGGCAGTTCTGCCAAAAAGACTCTCGCTGTTAATGAAGTGCTGCCTTGTAGGAGGCATTAAGAAGTATAAAACTAGTGAGTTGAGGCAAACACTGCAGAGCCTCTAAACATTTTTACTGTAAAGTAAGGTTATTAATATTAGTTCAAACATGCTTCTTTTAATTGCTTATTTGGCATTAAGCAGACATTTTTAATTCAAAGTGACTCACGGTACACTAATTGCAAGCACAATCTCCCTGGAGCAACACGAGGTCAAAAATGGTAATCGGTTCTCAGGAACTTTACCGTTTCAATCGCTCTGTTTTGAGCCAATGTCCTCGCCTCCCCTTGGCCCCCTTCTCCCAATTAGGTTGAGGTGTTCGGGTCCCCACCTGAGGAAACTCGATCCAGCGGGCTGAAAGCTCCAGACAGGGTTGGCTGGGCTCAGTGATGCACAGAGTGTTGCTACTCGATAGGGGTTTCTCCCAAGGATCACTCAGGGATGAAGCTCCATTGAATTTCCTTTCCAGAAAAACATGTTTTTGCTATGCAGGACACCCAACCAAGTCAGGTAAGGTGGTGCAGAACTTCTCATGTGGAGTATCCATTGGTTACCACAGATTCAGTCCAGTTAATATGTATTTATTTATTTAATTTAGAAGAAAGAGAAAAGAAAAGTGGAAAAAGGAGCCTAAATCAGAGAGTCTAGACTGAGTGAGCTTTTTATATGGCTTATAAAATGACAAGATATATAAACTTATTTAGCTTTCTTAATATGATGCATTTCCTTGTCAAAACATTCAGTTGGATATTGTAGACAGGATTTGAACTGTGGAAAAGTAGGATATGATTGTATCCATGTATTTACTTTTTTATATAATATATATACTGGATTACAATATTAATTTAAAACTATTTTATTATTTTACTAAAATAATTTTATTTCAATGTTTTATCAGACATTTTTCCATTTTCCATTTTGGGGAAGATTTCTTCATTTATTTTTCTTTAATTGTACATTTTCTGCAGTGAATACAAGTTGTTTTAGTAATGCTGTAAAACATTTTATTAGCTAGAAGTATTTTTTTGTAAGTGCAATCTTTATGGAATTATTTTTTACAATTTGTACCTGGTAATCATGAAAAGCTACAAAAGTCATAGAAATTTACTGTTGTGGGAATCCTGGAATTACTTATCTAGTCTTTTTCATGTCGTTCCAAACCTACATGCATTTAATTCCACAAAAGAGTACTTGGTTACAAAGTATATTGGTAACCAAACTGTTCTGATGACCATTGACTTCCATTGTATGGGCAAAAAAACACAGACATTTCTCAAAATATCTTTGCTAAAGTAAAAGTCAAAGTTTTCGAAAGTCAAGAGGGTGTGCAAATGAAGACAGAATTTTTTTTCCTTTAAAAGTGCCTAAAAGAGTTTTATTTTTGTCATGAGATCATGTTCTTCTGTTTCGTTTAGCCAAACAATTTATCCGTCTAAATATTTGTGAAGTTTCCCAGCTTGCTGATAAAAGGAGCTGTTTGTTTTGATGATGCTCTGTCTGTCAGTAACCGTATCATCTCCACCGGCAGTGTTTACTGTCCATTATGTCCGAGCAAACACAGCCGCTGCTGATCTTGTGTGCTCTCCACACAACCTGTCTCCTCCGAGTCTGGATCATAAAAGTGCATTCAAAGCTTTGAAATGCCTCCGCTCTCCCAAGCCCCAGACACTTGCTGCATAACTCAGCTGTGTGGAAGCATTTCAGCCCCCCCATGTCCGCCCTTTGCGGCTGCCCCATCCCTGCTCCCCGTATTCAGGCGTCTCTCTTGACTTCTCCAGCCCTTTGTTTCCTCAGGGGATGGATGCAGCGGGCGGGGAGGGTGCGAGCTGTTCGATCAATAGCTGCTCCATCTGTCGGGCCTGTGGCAGGGGCTCAGGGCGGAGGGTGGAATTCGGCACCGTCTGTGGGGTGTATGCAGGGGGCTTGTCACCGGATTCTGCCTGAATGGGGGCTCAAGGGCTGTGGCGCTGGGGTGGGGTGGAGTGGGGCGGTGTCCCCCAACCATTCTTCGTTTTTGTGCCGACTCCCTCCTCAGCACAGCGATAGTTTGCTGGCGTGTGTGGATATATGTGTGTGTGTGTGTGTGTGTGTGTGTGTGTGTGTGTGTGTGTGTGTGTGTGGAGATGAGAGGCGTCTATTGTGTCATTTCACAGGCTCCCGGGAGACAGGGTCACCTTGTCCCTCGTACAAATGGTGCCCTCTCTGGATATTTTGGCTGTGTGTTTTATACGAGGGCCAGACACCCAGGCTCTGAGCACATCTATCTCTCATCTCAGCCCTTTTCAGATTCCCTCTATTGAGAGAGAGAAAGTCTGGAACAGTGCTTTCAAAGGGGACATCTGAGATAGTTGCACAGTTGACATCATTCTTCCTGCAAGACACTGGAGAAGCTCTGGATCTGTCTGTGCAGCTGAAATCTCCATAAACTGTCCTTTTAGGACACTGAGGTCTGTATTTGTGTTTGGATTGTGGACAAACTCTGCTGCCCATTTAAAACATAATACTTCCGTTTACATGAAATCAAAATGGACCCTGTCTAGTTTTTTAATGAATTATTTAAAGGATTAGTTCACTTGAGAATTAAACTTTCCTGATAATTTCTGACCCCTATCCCATCCAAGATGTTTATGTCTCTCTTTCCTCAATCGAAAAGAAATTAAGGTTTTTGAGGGAAACATTCCAGGATTTTTCTCCATATAGTGGACTTCAACAGTTACCAAGGGGTTGAAGGTCTAAATTGCAGTTTTAAAGCAGCTTCAAAGGGCTTTACATGACCCTAGCCGAGGAATAAGGGTCTTATCTTGCGTAACCAGAAAAAAAAAAAAAAAAAGTACACTTTTTAACCACAAATACTTGTCTTGCACTAGCTCTGCTATGCACCACGCATTTCATAATCACTTGGAAAGGCTTGACCTTTATTTTCATCTTTATTTTTCATTCCAGTTTTTTTTGATCCAATAAATGCAGTCTTATTGAGTATGAGCCCACTTTCAAATACATTTTAAAAAATCTTACCAACCCCAGACTTTATAACTCAGCTATATACCTTCGTAATGGAGAAGAGTTTTTTGTTTTTTAAGACCTGCATATATCTGTGTGAGTATGTGTGCCAAAACTTCGGCTGTTGTGACAGCTGCTTTGCCTTGATCAGTGTACTATGACGAGGACTGTGGTCCTTGGGGAGGCTCCTCTCTGCTGTTATTTAATGGCATTGGCTTCACATGAAGGACGGATACAGCGGTCCTAACCTCTCTGGCTCAGGCTCTGTCATGGCCACTGATGCATTTTTTTTCCCAATGCTAAAAGACCCATGAAAACAAAGTGTTCAGCCTTTCCCCCACCTCAAGTTAGTATCAAATTGACAGAAAATACAAAATACGATGCCAAGCGCATGTCAGCAGGCTTATCTTTTGCTCTCTTATCTGCTTGGTCATTTCTTTGATCCAGAATAGCTCACAGTTTAGGCTGACCGTTCTCCAAGGCTGTTAGTTGCTGTAGCATCTTGTCACGTAAATCTCAATTAACTCCGGTTCAGCCGTCAGAGACCACACCGCTCCTAAACGAGCCCTTTATTGCCTCATATCTAATTGTGTGGCTCATTAAAGCCGCTAATCAAAGAGACTCACATATCCAGCAGCAAGGTTATATGGTGCAAAACGCAGAGATGCTGAAATCTTTCAAATGAATAGCTTGACAGCAACTCTCTAGAACTCCAAACTTTTTTGTCCTTGTAGAAAAATATTCCAGAGGGACTTTAACTCTTCTCTGCCCTTAAGTCCAACCAGATTCACAATCTATATGGTGAATCTGACAAAAAAAAAAAACAGGTCTTATTATTATGTACTCTTTAATATTCTTTTAGTACATTTTTTTTTTTTTTTTACTGTTCCTATATGAACAATAGTAGTACAGGCTTTTTCTTTATGCAAAATATTTTTTTTTTATAATAATGGTATTGTTGTTGCATATGTTTAGCAAATTTTTTGTTTGTAGAACAATTTGTAAGATTAGTTGTTGTTTTGTTGTTGTTGTGATTTCACTTTTTTTAACTTAGGTTAGTGTGTAATGTTGCTGTTTGAGCATAAACAACATCTGCAAAGTTACGATGCTCAAAGTTCAATGCAAAGGGAGATATTTTCTTTTACAGAATATATATATATTTTTTTAAAGGGCTACAACAAACGGCTGGTGACATTGGTGACATCACAAACCCTCAAATTTACATAAACACCGCCCCTGGGAACACACTACAAAGGGGGTGAGGCCATGTTGAGCTGCTTTAGAGAAGAGGAAGAGTTGTTGTAGTAGTGTGTTGTTACCATGCCGTCATTTATGCTGGACTGCTCCACAAACAAGGGTCAATTCAATGCTGGATTTGCACAAAAGATTATCCTGACAGCACATGCTAGTCAATGAGTTGAATCAACTCCACAGCAACTACATAAATTTATCCACTAACCATTCAGAAACGTCCATTTAGATTCTAAAAGTTGTATCTTCTTTCTGAGTCTCTCCACCAGTGTCTGACTCCGGTTTGAGCAATGTAAGGCTAAACACCGTAACTGACAATCTTCATTTTGGCTGTGTGAGAATCTCCAGCTTTGTTGTTGGTGAGCATCCAAAACGTAATCTGTTAAAGCTCTGCCCTCTTTTGGAAAGCGGGCAGGGATAAGCAGCTCATTTGCATTTAAAGGGACACGCACAAAAATGGCGTGTTTTTGCCAAATAGGGGCAAATTTGACAAGCTATAATAAATGATCTGTGGGGTATTTTGAGCTGAAACGTCACAGACACATTCTGGGGACACCAGAGACTTATATTACATCTTGTGAAAAGGAGCATAATGGGTCCCCTTTAACATCCTTTTTCAAGGCAATTAATGACATTTTGCACAATATTATGTTCTAATTACATGTGTCCAGATTTTTTGTAATGTCCATTATTCTCAACTTTGATTCTTCATACAGTAATTTTGTACTGTATTGTAGTGAAACAAATTCTGTAATAGTGTTTTTGCTTTTGTGTTTTATCTCAGTCTTACAGATGACAAGGTTTTACCTGCAAAAATCCTTATTATTAGGTAACTGCAGTTCTGCTTTGCCAGCACAGCCCTGCTATCTTTCTGGTGTTCCCAGAAGAGCCCTGTGTACCTCTGAGCCTCAGAGATTGGTGAAGAGAAGGTTGTGGTGGTCACAGAGGGGTTCGTTTGCTCTTAATGGAAGCACTCACTGGCTATCTCCTCAAGCCAGCCTGGAGCTAATTTGAGACAAGGCGGATGGGTGTTTGCTGTCTCTATGTGCTCTTCCCACCTCGCATGCTTTTATCACACTGTTTTAGTAGCCGAGGTTTGGCAGGGGGGAGAGAAAGAGAGTGGAAAGGGACATCTGCCTTTTGTGTCTCCTGGGTTCTTTTCCTTTACTCTCAATTAAGAAGATTTAAACTGACAGTGTTTGTCTTTGTCCACACTAAAGAGGGAGCCTCAGCAGGTGTGTGTGTCTGTGTGTCCAAATAGACACGGCTCAAAGGCTCTCTCCATCAGGCAGGGTTCGTTTGCAAGTATGGCGGCTTTCAGCGCGGGGGAGAAAACTGCAGTGACAGCACAATGAATAAATTGAAAAAGGCTTGTGTAGTAAATTGTCTATCGCGGGTGACAAACGATCTGATAGGAGCGTGCGGAGGCTGCAGACGCCGCCGTCCCAGCAGAGCTGTGAATAACTGGCCTATCTGCGTGCTGCTTAGCACACCGGCCTCGCTCACACGCTTAATAATTTATATGCTGTGAAATATTTCCCCCCTGCGCAGATACGCCCAAGTGTTGGCAGGCGGTGGGGACAAGCTCTGGGAATGTCCCTTCAGCGCTAATTTGGGGGACGATGACATCCAGAGGTTTCTCCCTCTTTTTTCCTCTCTTTTTTTGTTAGGAAATGCCCTTGATAGACAGTTCCTCATTCCAATCCTTAAATTTCAATTTAGGAATTGGAATGAGGAATTTACTGAATTATAATTTTAAAAAATTCAGTGCAGGTAATGCATTCTTCGAAATGAAGTGTTTGAAATATTAAATGTTGTTTCAAGGGGGATAGAGTTCCAGTTCAAAATGTAGAGGATTTCCATCTTTTATCTATGTAGTATCCTCCAAATGCTATGCAAATTTCATACATAATATTTTCTGCATCTGTGGTTTAAAAATAATCCAAAAACTATGGTCCCCCAAGTGAATCTCAGCCATTTCCACCACTGTATACACACACATACACACAAACTGGTTTCCATGTTTTATGTGGACTTGTCATTCACCAAAAAAATGTCCCCATAAGGTCAAAATTTACTGATATTACTATCTTAGTGTAATGTAGGGAATACCAGGTACACACACACACACACACACACACACACACACACACACACACACACACACACACACACACACACACACACACACACACACACACACACACACACACACACACACACACACACACACACACACACACACACACACACACAGAGAGATATACAAATTCCTATTGGTGAAATCTGTCTGTCTATCTGTCAGACTATCTTCTGACTGTGTGTCTATTGATCTTGGTCTGTCTCACCTTTAAACCCTTCAAAAATTAAAAGCTTTTTAATTTTTTATTCAAAACTTTCAAACAAGGCAAATTTGTCTTGGCAAACTTTATTAGTTAAATGGTTAGTTCACCCAAAAATTAAATTTTGACATTAATTACTCACCTTCATGTTGTTCCACACCCGTAAGACCTTCATTCATCTTCAGAACACAAATTAAGATATTTTTTTATAAATGCCCAGAAAGGTACTAAAAAAAGACATATTTAAAACATGTGACTACAGTGGTTTAACCTTTAATGTTATGAAGTGACAACAATAATTTTTGTGCAGCAAAAAAATAAAATAAATAAATAAATAAATGACTTGTATAATAAAGTGATGGGCGATTTCAAAACACTGCTTCATGAAGCTTTATAAATCTTTTGTTTCGAATCAGTAGTTCGGAGCTGTATCAAACTGCCAAAGTCAAGTGAACCATTGAAATTTCGAAACACTTATGACGTAACGAAGCCTCGTTTACTGAAATCACGTGACTTTGGCAGTTTGATTGACTGATTCAAAACAAGATTTGTAAAGCTTTGGAGCTTCATGAAGCAGTGTTTTGAAATCGCCCATCACTAGATACTGTTGAATAATGTCATTATTTTGGGGGTTTTTTGGCACACAAAAAGTATTCTCGTCGCTTCACAACATTAAGGTTGAACCACTGTAGTCACATGAACTGTTTTAAATATGTCTTTAGTAGCTTTCTGGGCATTGAAAGTGTAAATTAACTCACTGTCAATGCAGGTCTCACTGAGACATCGGATCGGACGATGAACAAAGTTCTTACAGGTGTGGAACGACTTGAGGGCGAGTAAATATTTTTGAGTGAACTAACATTTTAAAATTGGTTATATGAATTTCCTTAAATTAAGGAATCAATTCTGCATCCTGTTTTCTATCTCAAATCAGATTCAGGTTAAATTGAGTAATTGAATTGGAATTTAAAAGACATTCTCAATTCTCCATGGCGCTCCAGCACTGCCATTGGAAGTCACACCTCCTGTCATTGCTCATTTGCATAGTGTGGAACTTTGCTCAACTTTGTCGCATTGGCAGCATTTTGAGGTGTCGCTCACGTCACCTCAAAATGCCAACTTTTATTGAAAACAAATGACTTCCTGTGGCTTTGTCACTGCAAATCGCTGTCAGTGTGAAATGAAAGCCCCTTTATGCTGTTGTGGACATGACGAAACGTCACGCTCCCAGGCTTTTTTAATTTCTTAGGCTGAATTTCTCACTTGTCATCTAAATCTCCGTTCAGACTGAAGGCTGTCAGAAATCTAGTCCAACCTCTGTGGAGGTGTCCTTTCTCTGCAAGAGGTCCCTCCAGCCCTGGGGACCAATTAAAAGGAAAATCTCTTCCTGTCAGGTCAGGGCGGTTTAATGTGGCTGAACCTCTTGTTTGTTTGTTTGTTAGTTTGTTTGTATCTGTGGGATATACCAAGCACATGCTTGAACTGTGTGTACCCTTATACAGACTTCTGGAGGCTTTCATGTTGTTTTTTTATGTCCTGCCCTGTTTTATTTTTATTTTTATTAATAAACTGGCGATTTTAAAATCCTGTTTGGGCCCTGCATCCAATTATGTGGACTATAAAAAATTTAAGAGGGACAGTCTTTTATAATTTAATCCTAAAGTAATAGATTCTGTTAAATATGCATGAGCTTGGCTTTATAGATGAAACTAGAATTAATGTCTATCAGAGACCCGACCAGGAAAGCACAGAGGAAAGGAAGGAGATGGAGACGGGATATCTTATCATTATTCTAATAGGGTATGATTGCCGTGGACAGAGGCAGACTGTCTACGGCTAGACGGGGCGGCCAGTTTAATCGTTGCAAGTATTGAGCACATTTACCCAGGCTGGGCAAGCTGAGATGCTGAAAACCGATCCAGCCATTCCCTGGTTCGATTGTCTCTTCTTCTTTTTTTTTTTTTTTTTTGAAGGAAGGTTGTGTGGTTGAATGGGAGGGAGATATGTTTTGAGCTCTGGTTTGTTTTTGGCATGCTGTGTGACAGCTTAATGAGGAAGTTAAGGAGCGTGCATCGGAAGGTCAGGGACTGCCGATCAGAGAGGGAGTCGTATATCTCCACACAAAGTCTCCTCACCCGTATCCTGTACACTCAATCTGTCAATCTCTCGTCAGCTCCGCTTACCCCTCCGACGGGACACATGCTGTGCTTGCCATACAAACAGATCCTTTCTTTTGGTCTATTTACGGTAAATTCAAAGGAGCAGCCAAGGAAAAAACGTTTTTCAAGGTCTTCACAAGTGTTTCGAGACACGTGCGAACCGCCCTTTTGCCCTGTTATTTCCTTTGTAAACTGTAAACCGAGACGCTCTGTTATGGGCTTGCACGGTGCGTTGAATGTAGCTAATTGCGCGTTGAGTTCTGGGCAGAGGAGAAGGTCAGTTGTCGGTCCTTAACTTCCACCCTGACAACGCCATTAATCCCTCTGCTCTGCACTGCTCGCAGGGCAAATGTTTCATCTCAAGGAAGTCTGTGAGGAGAAATAAAGGAGCTTATGAAATATTAGATTATTGGGCGGCTGAAGTTTTGCCTTGGAGGTGGAAGTGCTTTTTCTCATCCCTGATGTATTTGGTGGCATGTGGCGTAAGGCCAAAATGAATGGATGTTCCGAAGACTGAAAAATCTTTTTAACAGCTCCGCTGTTTTCCTAGACAGCAATGACATTAACAAGAACTTTAGTTGAACTCTTGAACACTTTGCTTAGATTTGCCAAGATCCTGTCTGCAATCAGAAATCAGTGATTTAAATATGAATGCAAATATTTCCTACCAAGTTCTTCCAATAACCAGGTCTATTCTCTAGGTCAGGTGTTTTCAAACTTTGATGCCACTGACCACTAAACATGGTGATCCAGTTGTAAGGTTTCCCCCTTCCTAAAATATAAAGGCAGCTATATATTTTCATTTATAAAGACACATTTATACTGTGAATTTTTTTTAATTCTATTTTTGAACCCCTTTTTATTTTCAATTAAACTTCTCATTTATGCTGTAAAATTATTATTGTTATTAAATATTAATATTTTATTTTTATTACTTTATTTGTTCCTGTCCCAATTTGTTTTTCATTTATACTTCATGCAAAACTTATCCCAAAATATTTTATTTTAATGCATTTTAATACACAATTTTTTTCAGCCCAGTATTTTGTGTATTTTTTATTATTATTTTAATACATTTTACTACACGATTCTTTGAACATTTTTGTAAAGATCCTAGCATCCACTTGTGACTTAGTTTGATCTAGGTTATGCTCTCCATATTGATTTTAAAGCTCTATTCTCCTACTCTATGTTAATAATTATGTATGTCTTATTTGTGTTTTAGGAGAAACTTCTGAGACAAAGAAATAGTTCATCCAAAAATGAAAATTAACCTGTCATCATTTACTTACCCATCTGTGGAATACAAAAGGAGACATTCCAAAGACTTTTTGGCTCCAAAAATGAAACAAAAGCAGCATAAATGTCAAGTGTGCTCAAATCTCATTGGCGGTTCTGCATATTTAGACATGGCGCATCCATGACATCCAGAGACATTTGCTATCATTCACACCAAACTTGCCACAACAGTCTTAACCTTCCAAGTTTGAAATATGCGCATATGCAAATGAGATTTGTGAGCTCCTGGAGGGCATGATTTTCATTTTTGGATGAACTATTTCTTTGAATAAAACAACTGAGAACATTAAGTCTCCTGAGCTTTGAAAGAGCAACCTCTGAGCAATATTTTTTTCCCTCTGGGTATATGTGTGTTTGAAGTGTGGATCCGGCAAGCAGAGAAGCTAAAATGTGACACCGAGGATTAAAGGAGGGCAGTAGGGCCTACAGGCGTGATTTTGGGATACCTAACCTCTTTAATACACCATGCCATATCTCGAAACCACGTTTAACCACCAACCCAATCCCTTCCCTCGTTTTCAGCAGAAATGCATATTAATAGATTAGCGAGACGAGGGGTTTGTGGATAAGCTCGGCAGTTAAAACGGAGGTCGAGCTTCAGTCTCCCACTAGTCTATTTTATTTAATTTTTAAAGTCAATGGCCACATCCTCTTCACTGTGTAATTTAATCGGAGACTCTGTGGCTGTGGGCAGCATCTGCGCTCTGAGCAGAGATAGAGCTGCTGCCTTCTTTTTTTTTTAAACTAATCCTCAGATTTCTCTGCTCACCGAGCTACAGATCACTCCGCTGGGTGAAGACAATTACCAGCCTGCTTTTTCATGCTAATGCAATCTCTAACTAGATCTCTTCCCAAAAAAATGTGGAGGAGAGAAAGCGAGAGATAGGAAGAAGGAAAGGGTTTTTTTTAGATTAACATTTAATTATGAACAGTTCCCCGTCAGCGAAGCGGAGGGGTCAGGAGAGGAGGGCAACACACAGAGGGAAAGGGCAGGCAGTAATTTAAGATGCTGAACTCTGCTTAGGGACGTGTGTGTGTGTGTGTGTGTGTGTGCCACGCCGGCGAGAGAGAGAGGTCAGAGGGCACGTCTCATCATAAGCAGGGTTTTGCATGACTGCACCTATTCTCGAATGCCTGCATGAGGGGTTTCAGGCCTGGTGTTTGTTTTGTGCCAGGATTTTATGACATCATCCTCAGGATAAACAGTGTTCTTTGGCCTCATCGGATGAATCTCCCAAGCCTCACTTGACCTTATGATTGTCAAGTTGTCTAGAGCGCTTTTCAAGACTAGCAAAGGAGACTTCACAAAACCCTGTAATGTTCTCTGAGAATAGAAGGTTTGTCTGAGAGACACATGTGGAAGTCACTGGTTGTGCGATTTACACAAGCATAGAGTTGGCATTTGTTTGGACGTTATCCGCTTTGTATGTCATTTTTCGTTTTTTTTTTTTTTTTTTTTTTTCTGAACCGTTTTTTTTTATTTTCAGTTATATTTATTTTTCATTAATGCTGTCAAATATTTTTTTCATTTTATTTTAATTATATAAATATATTTATATATTTCTGAACACTATTTTATTGTATTTTTGAAATATATTTTTTATAATAATCTAATGCCAAGTTTACACTACAGGATTTTAAGCCCGATTTACCAGTTAACATGAAAAATCAGCGAGTGATTGGCGCTCGCCAATCTTTATGTGTGAACTTCTCAACGACGCATCAAAGAGGCTCGCTGACGCGTCACCGACACCTCGCAGATGCCAGACAAATATCTAGTATGCAAAATATCCGGAGCTGTCGGACGACTTGATATATTTGCCGACGTTTATTCATATCAGACACACATTGTGTAAGAAACTATAAAGCTCACTCACTCTATTGTTCTCCCAGTTCACCGGCCACATGTATTTCAGGACAAATGGATGAATTCATGTTATATATTAAAGGTGCCCTAGAATGAAAAATTGAATATATCTTGGCATAGTTAAATAACAAGAGTTCAGTACATGGAAATGACATACAGTGAGTCTCAAACTCCATTGTTTCCTCCTTCTTATATAAATCTCATTTGTTTAAAAGACCTCCAAAGAACAGGCGAATCTCAACATAACACCGACTGTTACGTAACAGTCAGGATCATTAATATGTATGACCCCAATATTTGCATATACCAGCCCATGTTCAAAGGCATTAGACAAGGGCAGCCAGTATTAACGTCTGGATCTGTGCACAGCTGAATCATCAGACTAGGTAAGCAAGCAAGAACAATAGTGAAAAATGGCAGATGGAGCAATAATAACTGACATGATCCATTTATTTTTCAGGCTGGATCAAGCTAATGCGCATGCCCAGACCTAAATGCACGTCTCTTGTGCCTCATTTCGTAGGCGTGCGTCTGACTGTTTCTATAGAAACCGTTGCTTCTAACGGCAGCTGCATTGACTCAATGATTTTACCAGTCGGTGATTTGCCCTTATTTATAAGGCGGGACTTATTCCACCATTTTGCGAGTTGCGCTTTCTCCCATTCAAAACAATACGAGTGACATGTCTTATGTTATTCTATAGTCTTTGCCTTATCTCTGGGAGGTCAGCCAGAGTGTTTTAAACTTTTAATATAATGTTATTTTAATTTAAATTAAATTTAATTCAAAATTTAATTTCTTCCCAATGTCCATTTTCAAATAAAGTTGTTGTGTGACAGAGTTGTTGTCAGCTCATGCAGTGTGTAACCTTCTTGTTGCAGATCATTTACGTAGTGTCAAGTAGTGTGAACACCACAACGACTTCAACAGCAAGTCACGTAGTCTGAACAGCACAGCGATCTGCCGACGTTTAAAGTCCTCTAGTGTAAACGTGGCTTAAGTGAACTCCCAAGCATCCACTATTGACTCAGTTTGAAAAGTGCTGGTGTTTTAGAGCACTTTTCAAGACTAGCGGAGGAGACTTCATGAAACCCTCTAATTTTTTCAGTCACGTTTGGTTGTGCGATTACACAAGCGTGTCAGGTAGAGTTGGCGTGTGTTTGGAAGCGATCTGCTTTGTATGTCATTTTGCAAAGCAGCTTTGTCAGCCGAGTGCAGCCGACCAAAAGTCTCGGCAGCGATGAGCTGGGATACTTTTCTTTGAAGGCTTCTGTGAGCATGTACACATATCTGAGACTTATCAAAAGATTACCATTCCACACACATTTCCTTCTTTAGTGGCCACCTTCACACAGATACACACGCGCATGTGAATTACACACATACTTCACCTTCACTACTTCATGTCCCTTGGAAGGGGAATGATAACGCAGGTCTTTATCAGTACAGCTGTGTGATATGGAAGGTGCCGGATATTTCCTGCCACTAGGGCCAGGCAGGGCCGTTATTCGCTTGCTCGCTCACTCGCTCTCTCTCTGATTATTGGACAGAAAACTGATAATCTTACAGGAAAAGATGTCTGATAAACCATATGTGTGTGTGTGTATATCCCTGAACAAAGATAGGTTTATGCTTTGAAGGTTAAGTGGCAGTGGATGTTATGGTGGCTGGGTCACATGACATTGTGTTTTGGCAAAATAGTGAGTGGAATATAACATTTTATTTATATTTTCATCTTTATCGCTCACACCACAGTCTGTTGTTGGTTTATCATTTATAGCTTTGTTATGGTATAAAAGGTATAAAAGGCCTATTAGCCAACTGTGTAGCTACTTTTTGTTGTGCTTGCAAAATGTACTTTTTCCAGTAATTGATTGTTCCTCAGTCAATGGTAATGGAAATTGAGGTCAGCAGGCCTGCAGGTGGATTCTGGGATACTGGAGTGTGTCCTTAGAGAACACTGATACAGTACATAGATGGCTTCAATTATTTTCTATTGATTTGAACTATTGATGGTACATTATGTTTTTATTTATCATAACTGAACATCAGCGTGTATGATTTAATTATTTGTCATTTTCACCCTCCCTCAAATGACAACGGCTCATCTTTTAGACTTCAGCCCCTCAGGCTGTGATCAAACAGCGCAAACAATGAACAAAATACGGCAAGAGAAGACACTTGAATATTCACACTAACAAATGAATGCCTTCAGGGGTGGGGGTGTTGTGCATAGAATAGGCCATTGTTTTCATTTTGTGTTAATCCTAAACAAGGTCCTTGTGTTATGTGAATGAGTTCAGATGTGTGACAAACAGTGTGATGGCCAGCGCTTAGTTTAGTTGTCCTTTTCTGTGGATTGTTGCAGTTTAACGGACAACCAATTGCTCCGATGTGTCTTTATTTGTGTGAAGTCTGTGCTTGGGCTATGCAATCTTTCTTTTACAATTTGTTGTATTTAAATGCTTGGTAAAGAGAGAATAAGTCGTGCACATTGCTGTAGCTTGCATAATTTATTTATTTATTTATTTATTTATTTATTTATTTATTCATTCATTCATTCATTCATTCTGACCAGTATTAAATATTTCTTTGTGCATTGTGCATGGTCACTATTATTTTACTACTATTTTTGCATTTAGGTAACATTTTCCATCTAATGCTCACTTAAACTTAATCAGTCCCACATCAGTGGCCTTAACTACTATGTACTTACAACAAAAAATAAGTACAATGTACTTATTAGGTTCATATTGAATTGCAAAACACATTTGCAGCTATTGAGGTGGGATACAGGTAAGGTTAAGGAAAGCTTTGGTAGTATTGGTAGATTTAAGGGTAGGGGCAATGGTTAAGGGATGGGTCAAAAGAGTAATTATAAATGTAATTACAGAAATTAATTAAAGATGTAATTACATGCATGTGTTTTTCAACTATAAGTACAATGTAAAAACATGTATGTACACAATAAGTGCAGTGTATTAAATGATTCATTTAAATGTAATTTACATAGTAGTTAAGGCCACTTAATATAAAGTGGGACCACTTAATCTTTTAAAAAGTAATGAATTCATAAAACTTTTAAATGTAATCTCACAGTGAATATCCATTTTTCATACTGTACATGATAATTGTGTGATGACTAAATTCACTTGTAGCATTTAAAATGGCTGATTTTAGTATTTAATTTTTTTTAAATCTTATTTATTTGGACAAAGTAGAATTTTAATATCGGTCATTCATCAGTTATGTGTGCGTTACATGAAAATTATTTTATATTATTTATTTATTTATTTATTTAAACCGCAAAGGCATTGATTGGTCATTGGCAACTTAGACTTTTTTCTTAGTTTGATGCCAAGTAAAAATATTGAGCATTCAAACAACCCTAGTAAGCACGATGCGACAGGTTTATTGATCGTCACCCTATTGCGCTATTGATGGATAGGCTACTTTGAAAATGTCCAAATGTCATTTTAACATTTAGAAAATAATCCTAGATGTATTTTGTGAATGCATCAGCACTGCTTTAGACAGGTGATCTCACTTTGCACACACACACACACACACACACACACACACACACAGACACACACAGACACAGACACACACACACACACACACAGACACAAACACGTTCATTCAGCATCTTGTCTCAGTGGTCAATTAGCTGGTGCTTCAGCCACCGATGTGACAGCATTAATGTGGGCTACTGTAGCGTGATTCAAGATAACAGGCGTGTGGTTTCACATGGTGTGACAGAGATAGACTTCATCGTATTATCATCCGGCTCCCATTTGCAGGCCTTGTGGAGAGCTCAATAGTAAGCAAGAATTTACCACTGCAATATGTTTATGTTCATTCTTCGAGGTGCAAAATAAACCATCTTCCATCTGCTTATGCTTGCAACAATGGCTGACCTGTGTTTAACCCTGGAATGGAGGCTGGCTCTTTAGCAGATGTGGATATTGTGTGCGAATATTGTTAGCTATTGAATGAGACTGTATGTATAGTGGAAACATGTGCGTATATTGTTTGTTTGTTTGTTGTCAGCAGGACTGTTTGCGCTCTATGGGTTTTACGCCCTCTCCTGTATTCATGTGCTGTTAGGAAGCGCCGGGTCTCCTGTGTGTGCGTGTCTTGTTAACAGTCATTGGATTTATGTCCCTTTGTGCGTGCCCGTCTGCAGATGTCCCCTCTGAAGGATTGTTTGTTTGTTTGTGAGTGTTTTGCATTCTCGTTTGTCCTTGTCCTGTTGCATTATCCGTGTGTGTGTGTGTGTGTGTGTGTGACTTGATGTGTTATTCTGATTTTGTTTCTAATGTTGCCTGCTCAGCGTGTTCAGCTGCATGTGTGTGTGCGCGTGTGGTTTTTATATAATAGTGTCTAAGATTGTGTGTGTGTGCTCTGTAGTGAAGTTAAGGGGTCGGGGACTCTGTCTGTCCCTCTAATGGGCTCTTTCATTGCTTTCCATTCAGCGGTGCGGTGTGTGTGAGGGATTATGGGGGACTGTAGTGGCTGCTTGTTAAAGCCGAAGAAAAGGGTCTGGGTGTGTCGATTGGATTAACTTGTTTGGGCTTATTAAGAGGGGAGACGCACAGGCCTTTTAAAAGCACTGCATGGGGCTCTCTGTCTCACACACACACACACACACACACAGACATTCACACACACTCACACCAAGCTGGCAGGTCACCATTCAATTAGGAAGAGAATCCCCCCTCCTATCCATCCCCTCAGCTCTCAGATATCGCAGACAAACGCAAATGCTCATTCCTCTCTCCCTCCTTAACATCAATATACATAGAATCCCTAGTGGCTGAGTCTATATTGGTCACAATGAGGGATTTTATAGACAGGAAATCAACTTTTACCCCTCATGCTTTTTGTCTAAGATTCTTTTATCCTCACTAACACCTCTTTTCGTTTCACCTTCCCCTCACTTTCCAGCATATCGATCTTTTCAGCTCTCTCACAGAAGTGCACTTCAGAGAATTCAGGGGGCTCAGGCCAGGTTAATTCGCTCGCCAGAGATCTCGGCATGCATCAGACAAACTAAGTGCGTGTCTACCTGAAACTGTATATTGTTACAGAGTCAAAAGTACTTTCATTACGGAAACTGATTTATGCACAGTCTACTTTGACTTAAGCTACATGTCTCAGTTGGAGATTTCAGAGTGTTTTGTTCTAAACAGTTGTATGTGTAGATTGTTTGTCTACACTGAAAGCAAAAAATGCTGTGTAGCATCACCTAGTTGCAGCCAATCAGAACATTGCAGACTTGCAGTTACATAAAATGGAATGTCAGCCCAATGAGAACCTGGCAACCAGTCCAGTCCAGTATTGATAGATAGAGAGAGAGATAGATAGATAGATAGATAGATAGATAGATAGATAGATAGATAGATAGATAGATAGATAGATAGATAGATAGATAGATAGATAGATAGATAGATAGATAGATAGATAGATAGATAGATAGATAGATAGATAGATAGATAGATAGATAGATAGATAGATAGATAGATAGTGTGTGTGTTTATGTTTTTTATATATATATATATTTTTTATATTTCCCGATGTGAGCCGTCAGCTCCACTACAATTTGGAGCGGTTAAGGCCCATGTAGACTTCATTTTCTCATGCACAGTTGAGCGCGCAAGCCTTTCAAAGATACTCCTTTGCCCGTGAGTGCAGAAAAACGTGTTTGGCGCCTGCGCGCTATCTAGTGGACTTTTCAAGCACTCACTTGGACGTGCGCTGTTGTACACGCACCATCTATGGTCATAAAAATTCGTCTGCAGGCGGCCACAGTCAACAGTTTAGTAAACGTTGGCAACCTCTTTAAGTTATTCTTGACTGTGCCGATGAACAGTGTGTGAAAGAATTTTTTCTTGGTTGCGCCGACTTAAAACACACAAGAAACACCATGAGACAGGAGAGACTCGGGCATTGTAGTACTGAACACTGAATGGTCCATGCATGTGGATTTGGATAAAACAGTTAATTCTGAACTTAGTTTTTAACAGCAGATGGCACTATGTGCTTTAGAAACACCCTTACTCTGCTTGCTTCCTGTTCCTTTACACACATAACGTAAACCTAATATAATCATTCATAAAGTTTGAAAAGGTTAACAAATTACAAGGGTGTTCGCAGTGGGCTGTTTACATTTAATCTTGCGTCATAAAAGCATTCTGAGCCGAGGTAAAAGTATACTTAACATGACTCTGCTGAACGCACGATCGCTGTCCGAACTCTTCTTTGTGAGCATTTGAGTGTGCAGTTAAAAACTAGCCCAGAGCTCCATCTGCTGTCAAAACTAAGCTCCGAATCGATTTGAGAGCGAAAATATCAGAATCAATCTAGAATCATTGTCATTCAAGAATCAATGTATTGTCCCAGCCCTAATATAATTTGCAAATCGTGCCTTCACCTTAACCAAGAGACTTAACTCCAGGATGTTCAAGAGGGATGTCTATGAAGTCGGTGTGGCTGTAGGGCTTAAGATGAAAATCATATGCTAAATAACAACAAACCAAATCCATGCTGTCTTGGTTTTAGCTATACAAGCATACCTTGTTTCTCAATCTTGTAGGGCTACAAGAGTTCAGTCTCTCCTAAGAAATGGGTATTTTCAGGTATGCATGACGTTTGTTCCCAACGGCAGCTTATAAACCCTCTAATTTTATGAAATAACAGTGATAAGAGAATTTGCAAATACGTAACCTGGCTCATATCTCAGGAAGCAGACACACAAGTGCAATTGCAGAAATCTTCCAGCGTTTGCTGTTCATTGTGTTGAGCTGGTACTGCTTTTGACTGAAAGGAGACAATGATGAGTCTATAGTGGTGGGGATTTTATTGGTGTTACAGCTGATTTATTCACATACATTGATAAGCACATGTTAGCTGACATAGCTACACAATTTCAAAGTGCATGCGTGTTTACTATAAATAAATATCGACAGATAGACAGACAGACCTGAGTCGCTTGTCGATCTCGCTCTCATTCTCTGCTCAGTTCCTCATCATCTGCTTGCATTCACATGCAGATTTTTGGAAACAGAGTCTCAGGAAGGGCTAATCCATTTCCCCGCTGTGACAGAAAGCCATTGAGGAGACAGAGAGCGAGAGAGAGATGTTTACAGATGAGCTGCGATCTTTAAATAACACCGATTTCACATGTCAATAAAATGGAGCGATTCAGCACACTCTTGGATTGCATGTTATCGGTTGTTGTTCACAGTTTGAGGATTTGTTCCCTCTGAAAGTCTGACTGACAAGAAGGGTGGTAAAGGGTTGTCAGGCATTCTTACTGAGTTTCAAGATGTTTCTGCTTCAGTTTAATCATGTTGCTATCTAAAGAGCTGTAATTTACACAGTTGCTCTCTAGAATGACTTGATTTAGCCAAGGAGGACATGTTCCTAGATCTTTTGTTGGTGCTGGAACAACATATCTATAAATTATTGCCCTACTTGTACCCCTGACCCTAACCAATCACAGGGATAATAGATTAAGAATGTTGTTCAAGCCCCTAACCCCAGCTATAAGCCTAATCCTAAAACCTGATTGGTTGACAGGAATGCTGTTCCAGACCAACAAGGATATTGATCCAGCCAGGAACATGTCATACCTACTTAGGCAAACCATGTTAAGCATTTCAGCAGGGTTATTATGGCTTTGGATTTTTTTTAAAAAGGATTTATTTCTATTTTATTGATCTTTTTTTATATTTTTCTTTTTAATTTACTTCAGTTTTTGTTAGTTTTCAATCAATCACTGTTAGTTTTAAGTTATTTAATTTTTTCTTTGTTTTCTATTTTCAGTTTTTTATTTCGGTTCTAGTATTTCAGGGCTGCCAAAGGTAATGTGATAAATGGTATCATTTTTAAAAATTTGTTTAAATTTCAGCAAAATTATTGCTATAGAAGTATTTACATGTTTAATGTTGGTGGGTTGTAAAGGTTTCAAAGGTTTTGATTTTATTTTATTTTGTGTTTTGTTTTGTTACATGTCTGGGTCACAGTAAGGTGTTTTGGAACAAACACAATCAAAACCATGAGCTGTAATATTCCATAACATAAACAAAGGTGAAAATTAACCTTAATGTCTGTATTAAGTTTAGGAGGTCATTGTTCTTTATTTACTATACATCTGACTGTCAGTCGTTAAAGGTGCCCTAGAATTAAAAATTGAATTTACGTTGACATAGTTAAATAACAAGAGTTCAGTACATGGAAATGACATACAGTGAGTCTCAAACTCCATTGTTTCCTCCTCCTTATATAAATCTCATTTGTTTAAAAGACCTCCGAAGAACAGGCGAATCTCAACATAACACTGACTGTTACGTAACAGTTGGGATCATTAATATGTATGCCCCCAATATTTGCATATGCCAGCTCATGATCAAGACATTACACAAGCCAGTATTAGCGTCTGGATCTGTGCACAGCAGAATCATCAGACTAGGTAAGCAAGCAAGAACAACAGCGAAAAATGGCAGATGGAGCAATAATGAACTGACATGATAACATGATATTTTTAGTGATATTTGTAAATTGTCTTTCTTAATGTTTCGTTAGCATGTTGCTAATGTACTGTTAAATGTGGTTAAAGTTACCATCGTTTCTTACTGTATTCACAGAGACAAGACTGTTGTTATTTTCATTTTTTTAAACACTGGCAGTCTGTGTAATTCATAAACACAACTTCATTCTTTATAATTCTCTCCAACAGTGTAGCATTAGCCGTTAGCCACGGAGCATAGAATCAAATGTAAACATCCAAATACAATACTCACATAATCCGATGTATGCATGATGCATGCATGACGAACACTTTGTAAAGATCCGTTTTGAGGGTTATATTAGCTGTGTGAACTTTGTTTATGCAATGATAGAGTCGAGAGCTCGGGAGGGGGCGGAGAGCGCAAGCAATTAAAGGGGCCGCAGCCTGAATTGGCGCATTTCTAATTATGCCCCAAAATAGGCTGTTAAAAAAATTAATAAAAAAAAACCTATGGGGTATTTTGAGCTGAAACTTCACAGACACATTCAGGGGACACCTTAGACTTATATTACATCTTGTAAAAAACGTTCGATGGCACCTTTAAGTATTTTCAAAGTTCGATATGCTTGCACATTTGTGCTGAAATCACAAATGTCCTGTTCTAGGTAGTCTTGTGGTTCGATCTGGGCTTGTGCCAAATGGTTGCAGGTTCCAACCATCCATTGTGCCCTTAAAGGGATAGTTCACCCAAAAAATTCTGTCATCATTTACTCACCCTCAAGTAGTTCCAAACCTGTATAAATGTCTTTGTTCTGCTGAACACAAAGGAAGATATTTGGAAGAATGTTTGTAACTATCCTTAAAGTTACTTCAGCAAGATTGTTCCTGTAACTTACTATTACACTTTCTTTGCCAGTCTTGTTGTCGGCTGGTGGGTGGCATTGGTGCCTGAAACGTAGTCAGATGGTCCTATTACGCATTCTCCAACAGAGCTGCTGTTTCCTGTGTCGACTGTCTGGCAGCGCGCCCCGTTTTCTCTTCTTCCTCTGGAGCGAAAGAGCTGAAGATGGAGGAAGGCAGAGTAGGAATGCAGCCAGAGATTTATGGCCCGGGGGGAGATTGATTACGCCCGTCACTGGCCCTGATGTGCGCTTGGCATTTGCCCCCCACCCAACTCATCAGCATGTTACACATACACCCACACACAATATGGACATTTACACTCCAAGCAGAAACTCCTGGAAATCGCCTCGAGACCTTTTTAGACAAAACACCGTCTCAGTCACCATCTGATCTGCAGACAGACTCTCTTTCTCTCTCGACATCCAAATCATTTATAAAAAATAAAAAAAACAGGGAAAAAAAACAGTTGAAAGTGTTTCAGCAGGTCAGTGCAGGGTTTTGTTCCTACCGTGTGTGTTGTGAGCAGTGATGGGTGCTTTATTCCTCTTGTGACTGAGGGAAGTGATAGGCTGCTGATGGATGGGTGCTGTGGGATGGCCAGGAAGGACGGGGCTGCTAGATTCCCATGTGATGCAGCAGGTGTGTGTTTGTGATTCAGCCCACAGAGCCGAGAGGCAGCTGGAGCAGCATTAAACCTCCACCTCACATACTTCTGTGTGTGTCGTCCTCCTCCTGTGTATCACAGGTGTGAGTTAAAGAACTGAATTAAAAATACATATACACGTTGGAGCCGTGGCCTAGTGGTTGCAAGTATGAATCTGGCTTGCAGCATTTTCTGGTCCCTTTCATATATTATGTTATGTTATGTTATGTTTTATGTTATGTTATGTTATGTTATGTTATGTTATGTTATGTTATGTTATGTTATGTTATGTTATGTTATGTTATGTTATGTTATGTTATGTTATGTTATGTTATGTTATGTTATGTTATGTTATGTTATGTTATGTTATGTTATGTTATGTTATGTTATGTTATGTTATGTTATGTTATTAATCTGCCATTTTTTTAATTTATACTTAACAAATATAAATATTTATTTTATTAATACTCTTAGACTTTTTTTTTGTTCTTTTGAAATATATTACTATTTGTAATATTTACACTTTTATTTTTTATTTAAAAAAATATACTGTATTTATACTTTTTCTTTTAATTTTTTTCTTTGGCCAAAAGCAAGTCCTCTGGTTCCCAAAAGACTTTTTTATAATACTCTTTTTCCCATTTAAATGTGTAATTCCTTTTATGTCTTGCTTAATCTTCTGACTAACACCATTAACCATTTTAACAATTTTATTTTGCAGGTCGGCCTCGGAAAACCAGTGTCTGTAGAATCGTACCTGCGTTTGCGCAGTCATGCTGGCCTGTCTGCAGAGGAGGCAGAACCCTGCACCCCAGCACGCCACGGCCGTCTGCAGCAGCAGCAAGAGTCTTGAGCCAACGCAACACATCAACCGCAAATGTAAGCCTGTGTTTCAGAGTTTAGATTCCTTGTTTTTTCTGGTTTTAGGTTAATTTTATCATAAATGGCAAATACAAATGGTTGACAGCAAACTGGTTTGGCTTGCTGATTGCTGGCACA